>NW_022979478.1:0-25529 GCF_902652985.1 Pecten maximus
AACAAATCGTTTCACCTGCATCAAGGAATAACTCAACGTTTATTAGTTTGATTAAATTTCTATATTTCACTGGCAAAAATTGTTATCTTTTCATGTAATTCTTCAGTTTTGGAGGAAATACAGAAAACAATTCAAGTCAACCAACAAATCTTATTACCTAGCAGATACAAAGAGAATCAGACTCACACGTTTATATATGTAAATGAGTGGGTTTTAAGCGTTGTTTTCCTTTGGTAATAATGTGTAGTTTTTCGTTTTGTTTTTGTATTTATGAATGTTTAAAAAATCAAAAAATAATTAATGATGTTCAGAGTGTATTTTTTGCGTAAATGTAAGATATATGTTGAATGAGAGTTTTCGTCTAGTTTGAGAGTGATGGAAATGATAATGTTTAATCTATATGTATATACCGAAAATGTGATTTTATTCTAATATGTTCTTGCATGTATTGACAGTATGCGGAGTATATAGAATAAATTCATTGGCTGGTATCCTCCTCAACCGGCAAGCTGGTTTACTCCCCATTCCCGTAGGTTTATTGGAATACAAACATAATTTACCATTTACTATAGTACAGACATTTACTAAAGGACTACCAAATTAAGTAGATGACCTATTCATATATATCAAATTATAAGCTTGGTGATCCCGCCTTGGTAGCGCGGAGCTGCTATCAGATGAAATAACAATAACATTCTGATTAATGCTTCAATTAAAGGTCTTTATATACATGTAGCGTGGGATATTCCTACTTGCAACAATTGTAAAATATATTCAAACGAAACTGTCAATTAATTACAAAATCCTCCGATATTAACCAAAATACACAGGTGCGAATATATTGATGTATGCAGTATACCAAATCGATACTATAAATAAACTATACGGTCGGGGAATTGATGTGGGGCACAAACATGGAACGTTATTTCTGGAGATATGTGAACAAGTTCCTTCATGTTACTGAATCAGAGAAACAGAAACTTTTGGACGGGGAATTAATGTTAAGTATATAAATAATTTTGTTTTGTATTTGCTTATCTAGATCTGTATTACTTCCTCTTAATGACTTAAATTGTGAATGGACAGTACAATAATACACTACTTATTCTCTCCTTGTGTTCCCTATAGTGATTTTTTATACAGAGGGACAGAGTTGACAATGAGTAAGTCAACATGGACACAACCTGTGCCATATCCCATTTTCGCCTTTTGTGTTAAACGTATGAAAAATTCGCCGTCCTAGATGTCTGTCTGCCTTAATACCTGTTACCGTATTAGTTACAGACGAATCGATATTTATTTTTATTGATGCCTAGGTTTATAAATATTAATTTTGTTGTTTGTAAATGTAAAGTTTTTTCTTCTCAAATCCACATGCAATTCGCCGTTACCTTCAATGGCTGTATCTGTCTTACTTTAATTAAACTAAATTATTGATGTCTTTCACTAAGTTGTACGTACAGAATACTGAGTTGTACGCACAAGATACTAAGTTGCAAAAGCCAGATATTTAGTTGTACGTAAACTATACTGAGTTGATCAATATATTTTAATTGTGGCCAATACGCCGCCAAAATTTCATTGTCAACAATTTCATCTTTTATTTTATTCTTTCTGGTTAACCCCTCGCTGCGAATCAGTGAGAAGGTATAGGGACAGGCTTGTACGAACGTAACCAAACGACGCCTTTGGTCCACTGACTTTTTTTTTTTTTATAAATGATTCAATTGCTCTGAAACTACGTACATTTTCTCACAACCAGCATCTTTTGTAGGAGTTCGCGTTTGAAACACACGGAGTAAAAATGAGGTCCTTCATTAATTTCATCATTGTCCCTAAACTAAATACACTTACCAATAACCATCATCATCTGGGACAATTTGAGTTTTAACCTCCTTGGGTAAAATTTGAGGTCACTACCACAACAAATATATATATGACATTATCACTATAACGTCATTAATTATATCTGATTTGTTCTGAATCTTCATGTACTCACTCACAACTATGATCTGATGATGAATTTTCATTTCAATTTTACGGGATAAAAACTAGGTCAATCTTGATATAAATAGATGTCATTGTTTTGACTATCAGCAACTCAGTTCACTATCGTCTTGTTATGATATTAAACAGTGTTTTCCTGAGCGATATTGTGAGTTACCATCGTTTGTTGCGCATTGGTTGATGTGGAATAGGGAGGAGATCCGTACGTATCGTTCGATATCCCTTACTTCACCATACGTACCACAGAGTGGTCAGATTCAAAAGTTTACATTTCAGCGACTGTTTAATAATAGTCATTTTTAATTTAAACTCGTACATATTCTGCTCACATGGTGCTTATTGAATGAACCGATGATTTGGAATATATGTTTTCAGGAGACAAGTTCCGATAAATGATGCAGGGTTTTTCTCCTACATATCTCTGGGATGGCTTACTCCTCTTGTACTGAAGCTCTTTAAAGACAGAGCAAAGGAAATTAGACTGGAAGATGTGTGGACATGTTCAGACTTAGAATCTTGTGGCATCAACACAGAAAGGTATTTCAGCAGGTTTTTCCAAACACAGTAAAACTGTCACCACCTGTTCTTCAGTTACTCCTTTCCCTAGACAGTAATCTATCCGTCGAGACGCTATACTGGGGCAGCGTCATTCTATAAACCAGAGGTACTCCTAGAGGTTAAATTAAGAATAATTATTTAGTGTATGTAGTATATTAAAACAGCCGCCATATAATGACCATATTGTCTGCGAATATATATGTTAGCAAGAAAACAAAAAGAGTTGCAAAAAGATAAATTGATTTTCTTGTTTTTGTATACATGTAGCTCTAATACGTGCGTGCTCTATTGGTATTATGACGTAATGAAGTCCAGTGACTGTGGGTAGAAATCAACAGGATTATATACTTTGATAACTAATCATTAGACAATCAATAGTTTTCTTGGCACTGATAAATGAATCAATATCATTATCTTCCTCTATTCACGTAACCTTGTCGTACTCATCTATCGTCAGGTTGGAACCCATGTGGATTGACGAACTACAGACCTACGGACGAGAAAAATGTTCAGTTTTCAGGCTTTGGCTGAAATTTTCATGGGGTCGACTACTAATTGCTTTCTTAGGCGTCTGTTTCAATGCAATTATAACATTGCTCATTACGGTAAGCATTGAAATATATTCTCATTTATTGTCGTTTTCGATTGGGTATACTCGTTATTGACAATTGTTCATTGCAATCACAATGACACATTTAAGCTGATAACCTTTGCTATCTGTTCTACGATTCCTTTGCTACGTTTCAGGGTTATTTGACCGATGTAATTACGGAATATTTAGAAGGGCCGGAAACATCTCTACCTTACGCCTTTGGTTTGGCTATTACTTGCCTCGTTGGACAACTTCTAAGATGTTATTCTTTTACTTCTGTAATCTTTTATGGATCTCAGTCAGGCAAGTTGTTCATGGACTCATTTAGTATTTCTCTTTAATTTCACTTACGTCACACACAAAAGCGTTTACTAGCATACACAAAGTGTGATTTGAAACGTTAAGAGCAATTGCCACCTCACATTAAAGTATTATCATATTAACTAAGTACATTATCTCTTATGCATTTTGTCATTATCTCTGTCATTAAAACACAGTCTAAATGTCTCTGTCATTATAACAGTCTAAATGTGTCTGTCATTATAACACAATTTAAATGTATCTGTCATTATAACAGTCGAAATATCTCGTCCTTATAACACAATTTAAATGTCTCTGTCCTTATAACCAAATTTAAGGTCTCTTTCCTTATAACACAGTCTCAATATCTCAATATTGGGTAAACCGAGAATAATTGCGTAAGATTTTTCCTGCATCTGTTGTTACTTAAATAGAATAAGAGCATCTTTCTCAAATCCTCATGGTTTTGTAAGATTTTATTCACCTGTCGTATATTAATACGCAAATGTTTGGTGGTTACGTCCGTCTGTAGTGTCTATTGCTGTCGTTGCTTTACAATTTTCCTTGGCGATATCATATACGATTTCTTTACAATTAGGAACACGGTTTCGATCCGGAGTACTCGGAATGGTGTACAAGAAACTCGTGAAGTTAAAAACTATGAATGGAAAGGTTGCTTCTGAGGTAAGGCTATAAGGATTATCCCTATGAATCGATGATAACAGTACATATGGATAGGGGGTATCTTATCTTAATTGTCCTCGTTGTTTGGAACAATGCTTCGTCCAGTCCCAGATATTGAATTACAAGTAGAGGAAAATAATTGAATAATTTAGCCTTGTGTGTGTTAACTAACGCTAAAGTCGTGAACTATTGTCACAGTGTAGTTGGATAATGTTGATGTATTGGGACATATCTGTACAGTTGTATTTCTGCTATAATTTGCGGATTAATAATTTTTATCAGTGCTGTAGTGGGGACATATGCACTTACCATACGATCATTATTCATCATGACAGCTCCACAAAGACATCTTTTAACCAACCCTGCGTCCGTGGTCCGTGGTCCATCCGTACACACTCAACATCCTTGTGGGGTGCATTCCCAGATTCATTGCGTCAAAATATCTTCGTCGCCTATATGAGACGATTTTTAAAGTACAGTGGAACTTCGTTAACTCGAAGTCGACGGGACCACGAAAAAACTTCGAGTTATCCGAGTGTTCGAATTAAGCGAGTTATCGTTTTTGGTGAAAAGTTTGGTCAATATTTGTCAACATTATATAATCATTATAACTTCGCTCTGTCGCTCATCAGTTTAGTGTGAAGACTGGTCAATACATGTAAATATATATGTTATGTTTCGTTATGTCACTTGTAATTTGGTGTAGTTTTGCCGATATACAGTCACGATAAAGTTTCTTTCACTTAATCACTTCAATAACGATCTGATGTGCAAGTCATGTTTGCAAAAGGTAAACGATAAAACGGATTTCGACAAAATAACAAGTTATTAATGTCAAAACAAATAACCGTTTAAGTTTAACACAGACTGCATACAAAACGTAACAGAACCATTACCTTTTATTGGACATATATAAAATACTGTTTGATCGGCCTACTTACTTTTTATTGATAACCACGCCATTTCCATGTGTATTAGCACCGGAAGTTGGGCTGCGCATGTGCGTATAAAATGTTACTGTAACTGAGTTGGCGTTTTATCCGATTTAATAGACAGCACTGACCGTTACAGTTGTACTCTGAACACCTCGGCAGTAATTACGCTATTGTTTCAGCAGTTTAAAGATTTAATAGGCGCCGGTGACTGTGTCATTTCTACACCTGTAAAAACATCAGCCGGTTAGATCTACCGGTGTGTCAGAGATTAGTTTCGCTTGAGCGAACGGGTAGATGAGTTGTTGACTATCGTGTGTACTGATATCGGCGACCGATGTAAGTAAAGCTGTACTTTTTATCACCAAGACTTGTTGTTATAAGATTCAACCGACAATTTCTTTTATGAATTTATGAAACACTTATAATAGCATGTAGATTAGTAGTGCCGATATGTTCAGTATTACAAACGGAATTTAGCTCTTAAAAAATGTCGGCGTTTGCCACCGATCGACGAAAATTATACTTCGAGTTATTCGAACATTTCAAGTAGGATTTTTATTGTTGGGACCAAATTTTTACTTCGTATTATCCGAGTTTTTCGAGTTATCCTAATTCGAATTTTCCGAGTTTTTTTTACTAAGATAAAGAGAGAATTCGGCCGGGACCGGCGAGGTACTTCGAGTTAAGCGGGGTATTCGAGTTATCCGAGTTCGAGTTAACGAAGTTCCACTGTATTTTTGTTTTTTTACCCTTAAATAAATCAACATTACATCTCACTGAACGGAAATAAAAACAGATTTTGAAATTCTGATCGACTTGCGCCGTGCACCCCACAAATTTATAGACAAAACACTACAACCCACTAGTCGACCCAGGCCGTTCGTCCGCCCGTAAACAATTCTTGTTATCACTATTTCTCAGAGAGTACCGAAGGGATCTTTCTGAAATTTCATATGTAGGTTCCCCTTGGTCCCTTGTTGCATATTTCATTTTGGCACAAGTCGGAAAACAACATGGCCGACAGGCAGCCATCTTGGATTTTTACAATTGAAGTTTATTATCGCTATTTCTCAGAAAGCACTGAAGAGCTCTTTCTGAAATTTCATATGTAGGTTCCCCTTGATCTGTAGTTATGCATATTGCATTCTGGCACCAATCGAAAAACAACATGGCCGACAGGCAGCCATATTGGATTTTGACAATTGAAGTTTGTTATCGCTATTTCCCATAAAGTACCGAAGGGATCGTTATCAAATTTCATATGTAGGATGCCCTTTGTCCCTAGTTATGCATTTTTTATTTTAGGACCCGTCGGAAAACGATATGGCCGATAGGCAGCAATCTTAGATTTTGACAATTGAAGTTTGTTATCGCTATTTCTCAGAAAGTGCTGAAGGGATCTTTCTTCATATTGCATTTTGAAACCTATCTGAAAACAACGTGGCCGACAGATAGCCATTATTGCTAAATCTCAAATTTCATATATATAGGTTCCCCTTGTTTGAAAAGTACTGGAGAGATGTTTCTCAATTTACACGATTAGTAAGAGGAAAAATAGACAGAAGAACATGAACCAATAAAGATCATTCAATGGTGGACGCCAAGATCCCTCTGGGATCTCTTGTTTATTCAAACTCTTTAAGTAACGAAAACATTCAATTACCATATCTGACAGCTCTTAACCGCTAAACCTTCACTCAATGACAAATCCTACGCATGTGGGTTAATGTTGCGTCCCGTTTTGTTGCTCATTAGTGTATTCATGTAAAATATACATTGTTGTACATTGTTGCAACTTGTACATTCCAATGACGTCACATTGTTTACAGATCCCGCGTTGTGTCTGCACTGCCTGACACGAAGGCTTCATTCTGTGTTTTTTAGTGTTTTTGTTAGTTTTCTGATAATTCAATTGATCAGGTATGATTAAAGAACCCCAATCAATATGAGGTGTGAATGTAATTTTAAGTTGAAACGGCATGTTTCGAAAAATACTTCAACTTTCACTTTGTCAGTGCATTCGTGATCGCAGCTTCGATCGGCTGTCATGGCAACGACGAGGACGGTGGTTTTATCACAGTGACGAATTTACAAACTTGCATGTGTACAGCCGAAAACTTCTAACTATACTTTATGTCTTTGGAAATCATCTGTAAATAATTAATTTAATTAATTACGATCCATTGCATTCGTTTATTAACGTTTGTTCGTTTCTATATTCCGATTTCGATATTTAAAACACTGAAGAGTTCCAATATTGGAGAATGAACATTAACACTTGCTCTATGAATCGTCCTAGAGCACCCGACTACCCTAAATCAATACTTATGAAACAGGTAAGAGCGTGAAGGTAATTGTATGAGAACAACGAAAAGTGTTGTACATTCTTACGAAAATGACAAACATCGTCAAAATTACTTAAAAAGTAGTCAATTAATCGGCACTTCTTCAATTAACACCAGTTTATAACGCCGTTATGTAACCAAACTTAAATAAATAAAAGAATGTACAGCACTTTTTCTCGGTTTCTTAGCACGATGAATAAGTGTATCATATTTGTTTGTACGACAAAATACAAATCCTAAGCAAAGAAACGTAGTTATGGAGTTATGTTGATTTTATTGTATTATTATGTTTTAGCATTACTATTTTTGATATAAACAAACTCAATCATAATTATTATGTTAATAACTGCATAGTATAGATAGAAAATTTTGTATTTTAGGCAATAACTATATTTGGATCAGATTCCTTGAGAGTGCTTTTTAATGCCCAGTTATTCGTTTATATTCTTGCGACGCCTGTTTATTTGATAATCGGGACTGCATATATCTACTACCTCATTGGACTTTGGTGCTTCGTAGCATTTGGGATATTTGTCATGTTTTACATGATGCAGGTAAGGCAGTATACTTCGGTAAGCTTATTTGGCACTAGCTTTTGGTAAGGTTATTTAGTTGTTGTTCATAATGTTTTTCCTCCAACATAATTATTTGACCTGAATGGGCATGCATAGCAGGTCGAGTCGATCGCTATGTAAGGACATACACATAGATCGGCCTGTTATCCATAATGCATTGCGAGGTTCGGCCAATCGACTAAATGAGATGTGATCACATGATCTCTTTTACTACGTGTTTACTATGCGAAAAACACGTGTTGCGTGCATAAATATGTTTTTTTTTTGCTCTGGGTTATTCATTTATGTAATTTATTGTTCAATATTTTGTATCAGTAAAGTTTACAAGATTATAAACAACTTCACCTTTGGAATTACACGTTTTTATCAAAAATAAAGCACTGAAATAGTTATCAATAATGTACTCACATACATGTTTTTTTGTACTAGGACACGTGCCAATCATTTCGTGTATCATGCAAACACGCGTAACACACATATCACGAGAATTAAGCAGTTTTACAATTAATACCAGAGTTCCAGGTAGAAATTGACCGTATATGAATTAAAGTGAAATTACATTTTGAAGTGAGGGAATCCCATTTGAGAAGCCCCAAATTACAATAGATAACCTAGTATGTACATGTATCATATATATAGAGGATATTACATGAGTGGCTATGTCATATGGAATTTATTAAACTCGTTCAATAATTTGATGTAACAGAAAAACTAAGTCGATTGATAGTAAAATTGAAATGTGTCAACAACTCACAACTTTTAAAAGCGTTAAGCAATTGGTCTTTTGAACTTAAATCAAAGTAAGGCAATTCCCCGTAACTGAGACTGATACAGGAATAGATTGCGATGATTGACGAGAATGTGAGAGTGATGCATGTAAGTGTAAAAGATGAATGGGTGACAAGAATGAAAGTTGAGAAAATTAAAACTGCTAGCAAAACAATATTACTGCAATCTTTGACCAGTGTTCGGGAACAGGTGAATAAACAAACAATTCCCGATTTTTCCTGAATAAGTTGACTGAATTTGGATACCAATTTTTGTGTCTTTGTTAATATCTAAGTTACAAATTCCAAAGGTAGAATATTGAATGTATATGTATAGTTAACATTTCGACAATTTTTACTGGTTGATAAGCCATATTCTTTTACCCACTTCAGTTTTTGTAACATTATTGACAAATCATTATCTAATGAATGAAACAGGTGACTGATGCGTAGTAACTGTGTAGTAAAACAGATCATGTGATCACATCTCATTTAGACGATTCGCTGAACCTCGCAATGCATTATGGATAACAGGTCGGTGACGTAAATCTATGTTGATGTCCTTATATAGCGATCGACTCGACCTACATAGAAGTCTCGTTTATAGATGTCACACTGACAAACATGGATGAAATGATGGATAGATTTACTTAAAGTATTTTGTTATAATAGTTAATTTGCAATAATAGTTATCTCTCCTTAACATGATATGAAATATCGCATGTATCTACAACAGACGCGGATCCAAGTCAAAAGTTGCTATATCAGTATGCATATCACTAAAAACTTATTGTAATCTTATTGCATAACGGAACAGGTAAAATGTTTATTTCAAACTTCAAGTGAGCACTTTTATGAAATTATTTCATAATCATTATATAAAATCGGTCATTTTCTTCTAGGTTGTCTTGGTTGAACTTATTTCTTTACTCAGACGAAAGACCTTGGTATGGACGGACCGGCGGGTTGGTACAAACATAGTTGTGTTTGAGGTCATATAGCATTATATGAATTTGTCTGTATCAGTGCGATTTACAATTTATTATTTAGAATGATGCTGTATAACAGTGTATGTTTAACCATCATTGGATACACATTATATTTAATTATAGAGTACATTACATCTTAATATGAAATGCATTTATGGAAATTGATATTAATGTGTTGGTTGAGGCTCTCATCACAATTCCGAAAGGGGTATGATACTGGTTTGCTGATAAGACACATTGCATTTCCGAAATACCTACACGGGTGTTATATTATTATGCTGGTTCAGATTTTCGTTGCTTTTCCAAAATACCTACACGGATGTGTATTTTTTTCACTGAAACAGACATCCTACGCCTTTCCGATATATCTACACGGGTTTGATATTGTTGATGGTTCAGACTTAAGTCTTTTTCCGAAGTACTTTCAAGCTTGTGATACTATGTTGCTGGTTGAGACTTCCACTACTTAACGAATGACCTGTACGGATTACTCCAACAATGTTAGAGGTTTTACACGGCGAGATACTTTTGACAGGCGCCGTGTAACCTCTAACTGCCCATAGCTGATTTTGCCGATGCTGGCGATGAAATTATCAAAGATCGTACATTGAAAAAATATAGCGTGTCAACTTACATTTAAATGATTAAAAGGGTCCAATATATATTTCTTTCCGTAATCCCATGATTAAATGAGAATAATTTCGTAGCAAACACACAAATTATGAAGTTTTCTTTTTCCGATGCGAAGCGGAGCTCAAGCAGACAATACTGCCGGTAGTGATAGTAGAAATACCACGTGATTTGCCAGTTAATACAAAAATGGATTGCAACCTATGTCCTACAAGCGGAATACAACAAAGTCCGTATCATTTCGTTCCGTTTGAAATAACTAAGACTATTTTGTATCAACCTTTAGGCAGCCATTTTTAAAAACGACTAGAAAAGTGCTACAACGACATAGGGGTGTATTTTGTGTGTTCTATACCGGATTATACTATATATTTGTGTCTGTGACAAACATATGGGATATGTTTGCATACATGATGCGTAGACATCGTTGTAATGACCTGTCAACCACTTAAGTGTTTTTTCAAGCATATTTTGTTGCGCCTGGATTTCTTGCTTCAGAAATAAGAGGTCGCAGTCGGCAAAATAATATCCGATAGAAAAAGAGCCGACCAGCGGCCTCTTATGTTATAGGAGTACTGTACGGATGTGATGTTGTTTTTCTGGTTCACAGTTCTGTCGCTTTTCCGAAATACCTTCTCGGGTGGATAATGTATGTCAAGGATAGGTTCAGAGGTCAAACTGAATTTTCCACTTCGAATAGAAAATTATATATATTCATATGTCGTAAGCTTATGAACATTTGTCTTTAATAGTAGCATTTACATCTGAATGCTGATATATCCATTACTCACTGTACCAAAATGACAAAACAATTTCTGTCTTTTATTTAATCAACAGATACGAAAGATGAGTGAAGTTCTTGGCAGCATGAAGTTAATAAAAATGTATGCGTGGGAGGAATCATTCAAACAATCTGTATTAGGTAAACATTTACTACATATGTTCATACACATCTTACTAAATCTCTTGATATATAGCAACATTATTTAAGAAAATACGAAGAAAATCTCATATCTACGAAAGCCGAAGGAAATTGTTTTCGTAGACCAATATTTTTTTCTCTCGCAATAACAAAAACCTATCGCATATAATTAAACTCGTTGAATAAATTGATGAAACGATTACAATTCCTTGATCAATATTCAGTTTGATATTTCTATAAGTATATTATATTATTAACTTTATTTATGTAATTTTGACAGTATAAAAGCCTTTTCTAAGATATAATGAAATAAATGATAACAACCTTCACTTATTTAACAGGTACAAGAGAAAAAGAAACGAGACCACTGTTACTATCGACAATATCAAATTTGATTTGTAATTCCATCATCCCAGTGACCCCTTCCCTAGCTACAGTAGCGACAATATCATCATATGTAAACGCCGGTAATCAACTGACCGCGTCGACGGTAAGTGTATCAAGCTTGCGAAGTAGCTTTTGAGTAGCTCTCTTTCGTTGTTTTCATTCTTTGTACCATTAAATCATTACTGAAGTCGGATTGTTAAGTGTGGAACACAGATTTAAAACCGTGAAACGACTTTGAAATTATTCTGAATATTTTCGTCCCTCAAACAGTTACTTCCTCTACCACTTAAACTACCATTGAAGTACCACATCAATATGGAACGGTCACCTCCTCTGCCATGTGGGTCATGTGCGCTCAAGTGCTCACATCATTATGAAACAGTTACTTCCGTCGCCATGCGCGCTACCAGTGCTCAAGTCAATGAGACAGTTACTTTTTCTGCCATGAGCGCTACCAGCCTTTAATCACTACACAACACTTACTTTCTCTGCCATGTGCGCTACCAGTGCTCATATTGATATAAAATATATACCTTCTCTACCAGGTGCTCTACCCATGCTCACATCACTATGAAACAGTTACAATGTACCTTACCTGTTATTTGCGCAACCAGTGCTCAAATCATTATGAAACAGTTATATCCTTTGTCATGCGTCTTACCAGTGCTAAAATCAATATTGAATAGCTACTTTCTCTGCCATGTGCGCTACCAGCCCTAACATCATTTTCCAAAAGTTACCTCCTCTGCCATGGGCGCTTATAGTGCTCAAATAAATATAAAATAATTACCTTCTCTACTTTGTGCAGTAGCAGTGCTCACGTCACTATAAAACAGTTATTTCCTCCACCATGCGCGCTAAGAGCGTTCAAGTCAATATGGAACCATTCCTTCCTCCGCCATGGGCGCTACCAGTGCTCATATCACTATGAAACAGTTATCTCCTCCACCATGCGCGCTTATAGCGTTCAAATCAATATGGAACCATTCCTTCCTTTGCCATGTGCGCTACCAGTGCTCGAATCAATATGGGACAGTTACTTTCATTTGCCATGTGCGCTACCAGCCATTACATCATTATGAAACAGTTTCCACATTTACCATGTGCGCTACCAGTGCACAAATCAATATGGAACAGTTACCTCCTCTGTCGTGCGCGCTACCAGTACACAAATCATTAAGAAACAGCTATATACCGTCTGTCATGCGCGATACCAGTGCCCAAATCATTTTGATACAGGTACCTCCTCGCCATGCGCGCTACCAGTGCACAAATCATTATTACCAGTGCTCACATAGTTTTTTTTGTGTTATATTTTGTATGAAGAATAGGAATGTTTTTTATGATATAAACGAATCTGGTATCAAAACATCAAAACACATTGTCGACTGTTGACAACAAAGTAATGCCTAATCTATAAACTTTTGTATGGGGAGATGGCTGAAAATCCTTTCGAGCAAATTATCATATTTTAATATTGTGTCAATATTGGATATGCGTGCAATATTGTGGTTAACGAATCGTCTAGTAGAACGTTTTCATGTGATGTCGAATGATAACAAATTTCAGTCAGTGCCCCTGTAATCCAGAATTCATTTATACACAATTGTATCTGCCATGATTATGCCTTACTTCCCGCTTAGGTTGCCTAAGTGGAACAGCTAATATTTCAACTTTTATTTGCCATCGAATTTATTTTAATGTACACTCGCCTCTGTGTATGTATCTGTGTCTAATTTACAATCTCTTTCTAAGATTTATGCGCTAAATGAAGTGTATGTGTTATGTCAATATGGAGTTATGAAACATATTCTATGTTTGTTATCAGTCGTTAATTTTGGATCATTGTTGATTAAGCTTTCAAATGTGTAATGCTGTTCATTTTGTGGCCACAGAAACCTGTCTCAGTCTTTATTACTTTATATATTTCCAGAGCTTTTCGATTGTTTCCACCCTCAACTTCTTGCAGATAATAATATCCTTTATTCCGACCGCCTGTCGGATATTTGGAGAAACCAGAATCAGTTTTGAAAGAATAAAGGTATATTTACCAAATCATGCATACAAGTCTTTAATATTGGAATCGTTCTCGTTTTAGTGACATGCCTGGTAACTGAGGTTTTGTCAGGGTTGCATAAACTGTCTGGAATGATTGACAATAATAACACTGTTATGCAATTAAAATCTGCTGTCGATGCTAGCAATCATGATTCAAAATCGATTGCAATGTCATGAAATATCAAACGCGCTATGATAATATAACCCCTTTAATTTTATGGAAGTATATCACACCATTTATAAGGAAGACACGCCCACTTTTATATTAACAGCCTTAAAATACAACAAAGCTAATCAAAGATATCTGACATATTCATATATGCTGTTATATATATATCATATTATTCTCGATTATCCCATGAACATGTGGTATGAATACTTCCTTATTTAATTTTATATATATATATATATCTTTCAGCTACGAGGAAATGAAATACATATTAGAATCCTGATATATCGTGCCTATGTACAATGCTAACAATGCTATATATTTGATACACACAGCGTTTTATGCTAGAAGATGAATTCACGCCGCCGCATCACGATGTCAAAGACAAAGGGAATGCAATTGAGCTAAAAAGCACAGTGTTTATGTGGGATGGCGAGGGCAGCAAAGAGCCATCCGATAAACTTAAGCTAAAAGGTTATGATATTTAATTGTATAAGTGATTTCAGCGTAAAAATGTACCTTGGCGTGAAACAGCATACGGAATTTAGGAATTCAAAGTACATATTGAAATGCTACTTATGTATATCGATATAAGGACATCTTAACACTCTCTCCAGTATAATAATGATAGCAAAACTACATTAGCTAATTGTTTTCTAAATTTATATACATATAAAATTATGATATCACTATTAAATACGTTTAGTGTTTCTTTTTGTCTTGTAGTAATGCTGTAATGTTGTAGCCATTTGGTTATGTATATTGTTATTTCGTTTAGAATTGCGCCGTCATCCGTCAACAACATCGCTAGTACTACAGAGTATAGACCTCACAGTCAGAAGGGTAAGATAAGTGAAACAAAAAATTGGATTTTTAAAGATTAACACCGAAGCTCTTAAGTTTAAGTTTTAATACTCTTCATAATGTTTCAGCTACTACAATACATATGACAATATTACAGCGAAAACAGTTTTGGTAGGCCATTTTCCTGACATGTGTTTACTGTTAAAGAAGATTTTTCTTTGAATTGTCTTTTGATGACATGTCGTTAAGTAGTTTTTATACCGTCTAAACATTGCCGTTTGTATAGGGTAAACATATCGGTATATGTGGAGCAGTCGGTTGCGGGAAGTCATCCTTGCTGCAGGCATTGATCGGAAGGGTGAGTTATTGTCGCTCGTCATGTTTTTGGTCGCCTCCAATGGCCACTTTAGGCGCATAGTATCACTAACGAGTCCTAGAAAGACCAAGCAGCTGTATGATGTCTCTATGCATTACTGAGAGGAGTCCAAGAAGAACTAAACAGCAGCATAATGCAGTTTATTTTAAGTCGTTTTTACTTTACTGTATCTAACTCATGATTAGTCTAAAAACGATGCTTTTATATTGTGTCATTTGTGCAGTCATGTTATCTCCTATTATATAATACGTTAGATGTATATAGAAGAAGAACAAATTATATAAGTAAGAGTTAAACATATATGAATTATATTACATTGTGTAAAATATATATATCAGGACTTTCAATACATTGAATACAACAAATAAAAGAAATACTTTTTTTTTAACTGTATTTTCTATTCACATTATTGCTGCGAGTTCTGTTGTTACACCGTCTTTAGTGGAAGGTATTAAAATCATTGAAATTCAGATCGGCCGAAGGCACGTTCTTAACTGTGGGTCTACCGAATATACCAATTCGAATAAAAAAAATTAAAACAAAATATATCTGAAAAAAAAAATGAAAATGAAGAAATGCGAAAAAAAATATGAAGGATGTTTGTAAATGTTAGCAACGAAAATTTAAACATCTTCGACATTTGATAATACATTTATAAGAATATTTGGTTTTACTACCAGATGCCGCTAATTACAGGACAAATTGCGGTTGATGGTCAGGTGGCGTATGCCGCACAACAGGCATGGATATTCAATGGAACACTCAGAGAAAACGTTCTCTTCGGAAAGCCTTATCAAAAGGATTGGTATGCCAGGGGACACATTGCAGCATTATATTGATATATTTTATGATATATACGAACACAATTATTTCATGGAGAAATAAATCTTCTTATGATAAACATTTTAAGTATTTTTAAAACATGCATAGTTGTCAAATGCATTCTAATTGTTCAATTTCTATAAATTATCTGCAGGTCAATATAAATAAAACCATTTGAAATGAGCCGAATTCACGCGTACCAGTATATCAAAATATTGCAACAGATGGTGAGTAAATATGAATTGATAATTAATTTATTAAATCCATGATACAGGTACACTAAGGTTGTCAACGCCTGTAGTTTGTACAAGGATATCCGCATACTGGCCAATGGAGACCTTACTGAGGTTAGCACATATTTGTGATCATATTTTGTAGATGCAATTAAATAATTTCATGAGTGAATACGATATTAATCAGTACACATTTAATTATGGGTATTAATTTTTCGATATTCGAGCTGTATCTATACACAACCTTAGATGTTGATCCATGCAAATCTATTTTTCCTTCTGTTATTTTAAGTTTAAAATATGACTTAATTATTATGTATGTATTGTTTTTTTTTTTTAAAGATTACGCTTTGTTAAGTTCATTTTGAAAGTCGTTTTTACAAATGTACTTAAGTAGGAAGACCACCATGAGTAAGAAGTAGCGGTGAATAAAGCGGACATAGTATCCGTGGCATCAAGTGTGCTAAATTAAGAAATGTTTTATGGAGCAATGATGTATAAAAAGAGAAGGTAAAATTTCGGCATAATCAACACCACTGATGTTCATCATTTTACACACTATTTTATAATTAGATCGGCGATAAAGGAATAAACCTAAGTGGTGGCCAGAAACAGCGCGTGAGTCTGGCGCGTGCTGTCTACAGTAAAAGCGACATATATCTCCTTGACGACCCATTGTCCGCCGTTGACGTTCACGTCGGTCAGCATTTGTTCCACATGTGTATTGATAAAGTTTTGAAGAATAAAACCGTTGTCTTAGTAACTCATCAACTCCAGGTAAATAATCAATAATTCAATAAGTAAATTTTACTGTTGAATATACGGTGGAAACACTTTCTCCTCGTTAAAAAGTGAATACTCAACAAAGTGTCCTCGATTCATTCCAAAGGGGACATGACAGACTCACTATTAAACTTTTATGATTATTTCTTTACAGTATTTAAAACATTGTGACGAAATTTACGTTATGGATGATGGTGAAATAACCGAGCACGGAACACATGATTCGCTGTTGGCACTGCATGGACAATATACTAAAGTGATGGAACAGTATAATTCCAAAATGTACTTTACCGATACAACAGGTAACGATGCCACGGACTTTTTAAATCCCATTTCCTTAATAAGTACCTATACGTATAGGGCGTATATTATTGTTTCCCTCTTCTTGAGTATTGTTTACTGTATGCGTTTTCTTGACATTTACATCACCGTAAATACTTTGTCTGGTTTGATATCGGGAATGGACATATTTAAATGTTAGTGGTTATTTACCGTTATCATCGACTCAATATTCCACTATGCAGATGCAGTCATGTTTGGATAGAATCAAAATCAGTTGATATTTGAATAAATTATCGTTGGTGATCAGCATACTAAGCCTAGGTAAGGCAGATGCCACGCGAGTTGTCTGATGTCTATTATGAATTTAATAAAACGCTTGTGTACTAGGTAACCGTTTACTGGGTGGATAGCATTTTTTCATTTTACTATTTTCTAAATACAGAAATAATAAATACATAAACAGACAAATATCTACTGATGTTGTAGAATAAATTATGTCCATTATATTGCAGACGATCACAGCATAGAGGAAGATGGCACTGACAAGGAATCAATTGATATGAAAACAAATCAGCAGCAGAATGACATGAACAATTCAATGGCTGCACCTTCGCTGGATCAAAACTACGAAAAAGGTTTGTAAATACATTCAGTATTGGCTGTTATCTACAATTGATTTTAAAGTTAACTTTTAATCGATCATATTTTTTAGGCCCTGAAAAGTTGCTTTCACAACCTTGTCCTTTGTTGATGGTGTCCATACTGTACTACAGAGATATTAGTGAGGTGTTTTCTTGTTGGTGAAACCATATTTAAGGTGATGAAAGGTGAAGTAACACGAGTGTAAACAACCATTGTTGGGGAACCGCTATATAGAACTTTTTATTTAATTTTTTTTTTTCTTCACGTTAATGTCGGAAATCGAATAGACATATGACAGACTGGTAGTTTTATAAACAGCGAAATTGTCCAATATAGTTTGGTCCTCTAATTACATGATACGACCACGGTTTCTTTTTCATCTAATGTCAGACTTACGATGTGCGCACATGCAGCTATTTGGTCAGTTCAAGCTGCAACAAATCACATCTTAAGTGTCATGTAATTTTGCATCATGTGTACACGTGTTTGTGTTAACACACACAGTCGTCGTCAGGAGTTTCTCTCATCTTGACATTTACCTACGTTATTATGAGAAGAACGTACCGCGATTATCAAAATTAAGATCAAGATAATCAAGATTATCATTATCACTTAATGTTCCATTTCTGTAGTGATGTAACCAATACAAGTATTCGGTTTGTTAAGATTCTTTTATTCTCCGGTCAGAGACCAGGGATCCTGCGAGTGTTAATGATCTCATGTCCATTCACCTGGGCAGGTAGCGCAAGAGTGATACCTGTACAGGTAAATGTTTGGCAGGTGGCGGGAAAAGAAGAATGGGGTGGTTTAGCCAATCGCACGCTCACATGCTCACGATATATGTATTACTACACCTACCGGTGACCCCATGACCTGAATATATAATATATACAAAGGTTACACGTATAATAAATGTAAGTGTTTTCCATTTCAGGTATTTTAACGAACAGAGAAACTTCAGCAGCTGGCGACATTACTAGGGAGACATACATGAGCTACGTCAACGCAGGTGGTGGCAAAATAGTGACAGCTTTGGTGATCTTGCTGTATATGTGTTTCGCATCTTCTGTTGCATTCAGTGAATGGTGGTTAGGAATTTGGATCGAACAGACAGTAGGTTCAGCTTCAGTTATCATTTCAGATTTCGATTCTATTAGATGTAAATGATTGTTTTGTTTTTATTTTCTGTACCAGGATCGAAGTGTATTTACAATGGGGAAACTTAATACTTTACTTGGTGTGCTTTCCTTATATTATGCTTGGTAACCATGACAATCCATATCACATAACAGAAATTAATATCCTTATACAAATTGTTTGAACAGCGGTGAGATTAATGCTACAGGCAATCCATACCGGAAGTCTCTGGAGGTCATATGTCCAGGTCGTCGGATTTTTATAGTGCCCTTTCAATATTCGTGCACCCTCCCGAATTTAATTCCTTAAAACCTTGAATATTTCTAGTATTATTCCGGTTCTACCGAGGAAAATTCCCAAGGAATCGGTTGTATTCATGATGTCAATATAGATTCTTAATTATTGGCGTGCTTTTAAATTTCAAAATGGTGTATCTTATGATCAATTTTTCAAGCGCTGGTGTGACAAGAAGTTCTGTATGCTTTTGTCTCTGGTATTCTTGCGCCAGACTAATCACAAGTAAACATCAACAATTACGTACATTGGGTTTGGTTAGTTTTACAATGTATCTAGAGACAATACAACAAAAGTGTAAACCTATATATTTATGCTCCCCGAACAAAGTAGGTGAGCATCATTTAGGGACATATCAGTATCGCGCATTTATTTCTTCCATCAAAATTGATAAATGTGTAATTCAACTTTGTTTCGGTGTGTGTGGATGAAAAGCAATGTAGAAAAGATGTTTTTTTATTGGACTACCATCACATATGGTGAGATTTAGTTCAAATTACGAACAGTCATGCGACTTCCCTTTGTTGTCTTGAGAAAAATAATCGCAATCCTCATCATTTGATTTAAAATTATTAATGCCTGTGGTGGTAGCTTGGGAGACATATGTAACGTATTTCGTTACAATTGAAACATGTTACTACTGTTCGTCCCGATGACATTATGTTTTATATCAATACGATATATACTTTATGACATAACCAACACGGAAAGCTTCGGCATCACCATCTTTAATATGAAGCACTATAATTTTGCAGTTTTGTCTTATTTATAGATGATAATTCTTTTCAGACTTCACCAGCAGTAGTAGCACTTCCTTCCGAACTCAGTTCAAATGCGACAAATTTGTCAGTTGTAGAGAATGTCACATTATCCCCCGAGCAAACAACAAATACAACATTTTCCATGCAAATGGAAGACTTACAGGAGAGAAAGGACTGGTATTTGAATATCTATATTTATACATCTTTAGTAATAGCTGGATTAGCTGTCTTAAAAGCACTAGCCGTCGGAAAGGTAAGTAATCCTTACTTCTTGTCGAAAGTCAGTTACTAAATTATGTATGGGTATCTGTAAAGTCCGAAACGAAAGCAAAACGAAACGAAACAAAATTAAATCAAACGCAACGAAACGAAATCAAACGAAATGAATCGAACGAAATCAAACGGAACGAAAAATGAAAACATTGAAAAAATTTAGATATATATATTACAAAGGCCGAAGTGTCCCATTCTCATCGGTGTAAAAACAACACACATGAAAGAATGAATTGATCGCAATATTCAACTCAGTTCTTTAAATATAAAATGACTCTATTTAGATAATTAGCTTTGTCCACAATTTATAGGCGTGCAAATCGCGTAGTGTATTGGTGCACGTCCGATCTAAAAGCACGTGCCAGAGGTGATTGTAGGCAACTCCTTTTATGGCAGAAAAGCAAGGTGTGTATCTGATCGTGCAAGGTTAGAGTTCCAGGAAAAATTCTGTACTTGAATGGCGCGATTCGTATAAATGCTGGTGTCGGGAGTGTAGACAGAATGGAACTGCGAATAATTATGAATATACAATATTTAAGTACTGGATTAGTTAAGTGGATTTCCTATGTTTGAAAAACGAATATATTTTATTTTATTTCAGCTTTGCTCGTAGATTTTCGTAATACCAACTTGTTCTTTTCATCTAAATCCAAGTTCAGACATGCATTAAATAACGTACTGTAGCTGAACCGTCATGCTTGAAATAACGCTTATAGCAAGTTGAACTACGTTAACTTGTAAGAGTAACGTCCCTTCATTTCGAAGGTAAATCTAGTTGGTTAGCAGTGAGTTTTAATACGCAAGTGGGTAAACAAAATAATGTATATAGCTTATGACTTTAAAGTTATTGGTAAAAAGATATTTTACCAGTATTTGTGATTATTTTTGGTAGAATCAAATGTTTAGTATACAAAATTGTGTACACACATTACACTACGCGATTTGTATGCCTATAAATAATGGACTAAGCATATATTCTGAATCAGACATCGAAAGAAGTCTTACAAGTACGGATACAAAGATAAAGCACCAGTACTTAAATCAACCGTGTCCCGTGTGAGAATGTCCAACTTGTACGATGAAGATCTCTCTGTGGTTTTGCGATGAAGAGTATGTGTGATAACGCGTCCCAGAGGATACGGTAGGCAAATATTCAATATTTCGAATATTATCGATAAACCAAATTCACAGGGTGGGGTCTTCTCCCTTCATTTCGTTAGGGTAGACGTAACTGCTACTAAACAGTGCTAGGTTATGACCCATTTGAATATGGGGCCGCTTTAAAAAATTAATCACATCGTCAATTAGACAGGCGACTCTCTTCTTGTTTATTTTCAAAGAGATACAGATACAAGAATGTCCTCATACATGAGGACTAGCTTTCGCCATACTTCTTTTTTCCTATTGCGATAAATTCATTCCTGTGTGTTGTTTTTACATCGATGAAAATGGGACACTTCAGGGCTTGTAAAGTCTTTTTTTTTCATTTATTTTTTTTCACTGCTTTCATTTTTCTTTTCGTTTGATTTCGTTTCGTTTTGCTTTCGTTTCGCACTTTATAGGTACCCAGTATGTATTCCTTTAAAATCGAAAAAAACTAATGGTTTATTCACATTAAAATTAAATAACAAAAAATAACTGTTAAGCTTTTGCCCTGTTTCCCTATGGCAAAGCATAGATGATACAGTAATTGCTGTGATAGGCTATCAACAATCGACCACTTTCGTGACGTCACCGATATTATTTTGATTCTATTGATATTTTCACAGATTTTGTGACGTTATAAGAGAATCTATGAAAAACAGATAACGTATTTACAATGTAAGTGACGAATGCTTTATAAAATGGTACTATAACACTTCTCGCAATCGTTACTGACTAACACCAACCCCGTCCAAACATCATCAGGTACTTTAGCACCAGTCTTCAAGGCAACATTGTAAAGAACCGTAGTAATGAGATGATAAAATACATTTCAATTAAGATTGCAATATATATATTTTAAAAAAATCAATCAACAACGTTCTCTTAGCGCTTTCTCTCCATCTTGGGAACTCCCAAGATGGAGAGAAAGCGCTAAGAGAACGTTGTTAAGTTTTTTGTTTTAAAATTATTATTCCGTCCGTAAGGATCAAACAACGTTTTTATTGTATATCTATATAATAAAAATACTAATAATGCAAATAAATAAATAAATAAATAAAAAATTCTAAAAACAATTTTTTGATAAAATGCAATTAGCAATGTATTTTTTTGCTCGTGTGGAGCGACTTCTGTTCAGTGAAGAGCAGTTATCTTTCGTCTCTATACCACCCTCGTAAAGAACAAGTATGGAAGTTACGTACCGTAATTAGAAAACAGTCACAGATTAATAAGATAAATCAATGCTGTGCTAGGGCTGCTCGAAATGTCTCATGATTTGAACTTTTTTCCCTTGTCAAATTAAAGACAATGATTTATGGACTCGTTATGCAGGTGATGGTTAGGGCATCTGTCAATCTACATAACAAGGCCGTAAGAAGAATCATGCATGCTCCAATGCAGTACTTTGACGCAAATCCGTCTGGTAGACTCCTAAACCGATTCTTGCGGGACGTAGATGAAGGCTAGTAAATCTATAAAAATAGAAGCCATTATGGTCGTAGTGTAAATTGTGCTCCTAATCATACTGTCTATTTTAGCATGGGCCATTAAGAAAGAATTTGTTCATGATTAAACCTGAAATAACCTTTTGAATGTTGGTATGTGTTTTTTTTATTTGTTTGTTTTTTGTAAATCCACGTTTAGAAAACTTTCAGATTTCCTCTAAAATGTATAAATGTCATAATGCGGGACTTCATACACATACGTTAAATTATGAGACTCACGTTACTGTTACAGCTGATATATTCATTCCGAATCTGTTGGATAGCCTACTTCAATCGATGATGGTGATACTTCTGGCCCTCGTCACTACGACCTACAACTTCCCATGGTTTCTCATCGCATTTGTTCCAATTGTGTTTTACTTCTACATTATCAAAGTCATATCATCCGTGTCCATTCGTAATTTCAAACGACTTGAAAATGTGTTGAGGTCACCACTTATAAACCATGTGACCATATCATGCAATGGACTTAGTACCATTGTTGCTTACTCACAAGAAAAAAACTTCATTGATAGGTAAGCAATGGAATAGGAACGCATAGCTTTACTTGTGAATTAACATTTTTACTATTCAGTAACTCAGACTAGTTTTCAACAATATCGAAATAAGATAAATAAATCAATCTCTTCTCTGTATAACACTAGAATACATTACTCAGATGGGGAATGGATTATGAAAATATTTACAAAGATTTTCAGCAGAAATCGTTTACGCAAACTAACTGCAAAATAACAAAAAAGAGAAAATAAACTCATATCACCTGTATTTGTATATTCATTATAGATGTGGTCGTTACTCGGACCCGACTTCCATGAGTCTGTTGTTGTTTGAAGCCAGTATGAGGTGGATGAGCACGAGAATGGACGTTGGGGGTGTTGCTGTAGCAGTTGTTACGACTATCACTGTGCTGTTCACTAAGGGCACCGTGCCCACTGCCTTGGCAGCCCTGTCTCTCACGATGTCCGTCAAGGTAGATTATCCAAAACATTCACCACATAGTCTTTTCAATTTCACTGAATCACTTATGTATGTCAGTACACAAAAACAAATAGCTGCTTAGGATGGGACTCAATTATCGGGTGTCCTAACCCACAGTTTAGCTCTTCAGCCACCACGCCATATAACATACAGACACACTATTTAGAATAGATATAATCTTTACCCTACACAATATATGCATAAACAAATGTATATAAATTTACACTATAAAGTAAAGGTCTGGAGAAAGATATGCGTAAAAGTTTGTAAGTCGCTTTGTCTGTAAGAAAGCTATGTAAGAAAAATCAATCTTACGTACAAATTTGTAGCATTTCAGGACTCGCACGACTAAATGTTTTACTATATTTTATTACATGTGACTCCATCTACTCCACCGCTCATTGGAAGTTCAAATGATATTTGCACTACCTGCAAAATGATATTATCGTATACGTTTATTGCCATATAAGAACACACGGGTACTAGAGAGACATTAATCCTGATATTGACAATGGATTGGGTAGGGAAACCCTCACTTGGGGAAATCCTGCCCTTTTTCACCAGTAGTCATGCGTCATTCGATCTTCATTAGGAATGTACTTTTTTTTCAAATCTTCAGACATTACTCTTTATTCTAGTGAATAGAAACCCACTAGTATATCAGCTGTTGATTACTTGAAAAAAAATCCTACAAACCTCAGAAAACATGTTCAAGGTCTCTTGGTTCAAGTAAAACAGGAGATGTTTTGATGATTTAGTTGTGTGTTGTGTGAGTCTTTTCTCGTATGCATCATCTGCGACCATGCATTTATCTTACCCAGAGATAAGCTGATTAAAATCCCAATACCAATAAGTAAGAAAGAAAAGACAATTTGGTAAGGGATAATTTCACGCTTAAATACTGTACTACAACAGTCACAGGAGGTTATCATGTCATGTGTCATAAAACATACAGAACATAAAATAACTGGACAATGAGAGGACACTGAAGGAAAGCCATACATAATGCTATGTAACATGTTCTCAAATAACAAAAACAACGAAATGTTTTCGTCCAAGTTAGTCCCGTGGCCAGAATTTGTTAAGTTTTTTGTCAGTGGGTGTATTTGGACCTTGCGAGTGTAGTATATTCTCAAACATTTTAGGGTGTTAGATTCACCAAAATTCCGTAAAAATGACATCCCCCATGTTCATAACACATCCCCCCCCCCCCCCCCACACACACATTTAAGTATATTTGTGTAGATTTTAAATACAGCTCTAGCCATGCAAGTAGCATTCCACCAAGAAAACCAATTCACGCAGAAAAGATCGAATATCCGTATCGAGCCCCTGTCTGCCTGTTTATCTATGAAGCTGTCAAAATCACCACACTTCGAAATATCGGCATCTCGTAGCGATGGAGATCGACAGTGGCTCCGAATAGCCTTAAGCTATGACTGAAATTCCAATGCCAATTGTGACGTCAGGTAGTGACGTATTATTTATTAAAAAGTGACAGAACCATAAACAAAATACAAGTGTATCTTTTAAAATGCAAATTAAGTAATGTGTATTACATCAGTTTTCAAAGTATTT
>NW_022979479.1:0-105212 GCF_902652985.1 Pecten maximus
GTGCACTAGGTGTCGAGGATTTTTATAAAGGGGAGCTTATTGGCAGGTGGATTTTATAAAGGGGAGCTTATTGGCAGGTGGATTTTATAAAGGGGAGCTTATTGGCAGGTGGATCTTATGAGGAGGAGCTTATTTGCAGATTGATCTTAGAAAGGGGAGCTTATTTGAACAGGGGAGGAGCTCGATACAACAAATAGATATAAACATGAAAGGGAAGGAGGATATCATTATGAACAAGAGGCCCAGAGGACCTGTATCACTCACCTGGATATTGCAGTGATAATTGGTCCCATTCACCCAAGTATACTTCAGACCATATAATGACCAAATCCTTTCATTCCTACAGAAGAAGAAGGATTTAAAGAATTTTGCTGTATTTCCCCTAAAGGGCTTGACACCATTGGGCTCTTGGGGACCAGACCCTCCATTTATACAAAGTTTATTCCCCTCCACCCCTCGATGCTTCAAACTAAATTATTTCATACCTACACAAGAAGGATTTTAAAGAATTTGCTATTTTCCCTGTAAGGCCCAGTGTCTCAATCCCTTGGTTGTTTCCACAATTTACAAAAAATGGGTTCCACTTCACTCAAATATGTTTCAGACCAAGTTTGGTCAACATCCACTTTGTCACTTATGACAGATGCTGCACCAGGTGAGCTACAATGATATGAATGTAAAAACTGACATGCTGTATACCTCAGTTAACATACAATGGACTATAACTATTTTCACTGATGGGTTCCTAGGAACACACTTTATCCTGTATACTTTTAATATCCTATTTAATCCTACATACATTGCTATCAAAGCTAGGAGTTAATCTGTCACACAAGACTCTTCAGTCCTAATGTCCTGTAATTTAGCACTTTAATATACAATATAAGTTCAATGTTTGATTTCTTCTCCAACACAGGATGAACAAAACAACAGCATAGGTAGCAGGATTAAGGAACTTGAAGACGAACGTGGCAGACTTCACCGGACAAATGCCTCACAGCAGACTCAGATAGACAAATACAAGAAGATGGCAGAGGATGCTAAGACAAAATCTGACAGTTCTGAATCACAGCTTGTGTCTCTTAGGAAGGTAAGACTTCTTTTTGAAGAGAACATGCTAGGTTAGTATGGGAAAATCACAATCTGGATTATCTATTTTGTGTTGTAGTCATGCTAGGTTATCTTGTCAATTTTCTTCCTTTCTTATTTTCTTTCCAACATTCTTTCCTACATTCAAACACGTGAAACATCTTTTTGTTTTTGTCAGTCAGATGGCCATCAGCTACCATATTGTTAAATAGATTCATCAATCAAATTTGAAAAATATCTGAATTGATTATCATTATTAAATTCATATTGGCCTATAAATAATATATAGGTCATTAGGGCCAACAAAATGAAAATGAAAATAGGTAAAGAGCGAAAAACATGAAATAAACGAAATATGTCAAACTGTATTTGTACATTAACATTACAATATAGGTATACACATGTAGTTTAAAATTACAAATTTGGCAAATAGATAAATTCATCCTGACGTTATGAAGAAAAGTTGGTTTGAAAAAAAAACCAAGAAATTAACTAAGCAGTTGTCAAGGTCATCAGGTCAAAGGTCATGGTCCAAATCATCAGTCCAGTTGGATATTTATCTTAAGGTAAACCTGCTATTTTTACTTGACTTTTGACCAAAGGTCAAGTCATCTAGTCAAAATTGAAAATCAGATTTTGTGTCCCTTAAATGGTTTTGTGACATTTTGATGAAATTCTGATGAATCAAACAAATTACCAAGCAGTCAGTATCATTGGGTCAAAAGTAAAAGGTCAAATTTATCAGACATTTCCTCAGGATATGAATAGTTAAATTTGACTGTAATCAATAAAGAAATATTCTGCTCAATAGTCGAGGTCACAGGGTCAAGGTCTTAACTGTCAAATATTGTGTTAAATCTTCAAGTAAAGCTGTACTCAAACAAAAAGTTCAAGGTCATCAAATGAATGATGAATGTCTAATTTTATATGTCTTAACTGTCTAACATTTAATTAAATCTTCAAGTAAAGCTGTAATCAAACAAGAAGTTCAAGGTCATCAAGTGAAAGGTCAAGGTCAAATTTTATATCTGAACTTGTGAACATTTTCTTCCTCAGATAAGAAGCAAAGTTGTTGATGAATGAAAAGACAAGTCAAATGCAGAGAGCTATTTATGGATGAATAAAGATCCTGTTAATGGTTGTTTATAAATACACATGACAGGAAATGATACTAAAGATATTATTTCCCCTTGTCTAGACAACATATGCTATTGTCAATTGGGAATCAGGGTATTCAATTGATAGAGATTTAAGTCAAAATTCTAATAATGAGTAAATCAAAATTGTTCATAGTTAAAGTTTACAGTTAACATTTTACTGTGCTATTTTGTGTTGATCTCCAGGAACTTGAGCAGATAAAGAGAACACAGAAACAACAGTCCTCATCTCAGTCTGCCACTGAAGTAAGACTCAATCGAGCTTTAGAAGAGATTGAGAAACAGAAGGAACAACTGTTACGCTCAAAATCATCATCAAAGGTAAAAATTAGGGACATATTGGTTTTGTTTGGGGAAATATTGATTATGTTTGGGAACATTTTAATTGTGTTTGGGGATATATTGGTTATGTTTGGGGATATATTGGTTATGTTTTGGGACATATTGATTTTGTAGGGGGACATATTGGTTTGGTTGGGTTAGATATTAATTTTGTTCGAGGGGGGGGGGGGGGGGGGCATATTGATTATATCTGTGGACATTGGTTATGCTTGGGGACATCAAGACATATTGATTATGTTAGGGGGAATATTGATTTTGTTTTGGGACATATTGATTTTGTTTGGGGACATATTGATTATGTTTTGGGCTATCAAAACATATTGATTATGTTTGTTTTGGGGAATAATGATTATGTTTGGAGAAATATTGGTTTTGTTTATGGGAATAATGATTATGCTTCGTGAGATTTTGGTTTTGTTTTGGGACATATCGATTTTGTTTTGGGACATATTGATTTTGTTTTGGGGGACATGTTGATTTTGTTGGAGGACAGGTTGAGTTTGTTGGGGGATATATCGTCTTTGTAGGGTGACATATTGTGTATTGTTTTTGTTTTGGGACATATTGATTTTGTTTGGGGGAATATTGATTATGTTTTGGGCTATCAAAACATATTGATTATGTTTGTTTTGGGGAATAATGATTATGTTTGGAGAAATATTGGTTTTGTTTATGGGAATAATGATTATGCTTCGTGAGATTTTGGTTTTGTTTTGGGACATATCGATTTTGTTTTGGGACATATTGATTTTGTTTTGGGGGACATGTTGATTTTGTTGGAGGACAGGTTGAGTTTGTTGGGGGATATATCGTCTTTGTAGGGTGACATATTGTGTATTGTTTTTGTTTTGGGACATATTGATTTTGTTTGGGGACATGTTGATTTTGTTTTGGGACATGTTGTGTTGTTTGGGGTCGTATTGATTTTGTTTGGGGACATATTAGTTTTGTTTTGGGACATATCGATTTTGTTTGGGGACATATTGATTAGGTTTGGGGACATATTGGTTTTGTTTTGGGACATATTGATTAGGTTTGGGGACATATTGGTTTTGTTTTGGGACATATTGATTTTGTTTGGGGACATATTGTGTTGCTTTGGGACATGTTGATTTTGTTTTGGGACATGTGTTGTTTTGGGACATATTGGTTTTGTTTTGGGACATATTGGTTTTGTTTTGGGACATGTGTTGTTTGGGGTCATATTGATTTAGTTTTGGGACATATTGATTAGGTTTGGGGACATATTGGTTTTGATTTGGGACATATTGATTTTGTTTTGGGATATGTTGATTTTGTTCGGGGACATTGATTAGGTTAGGGGACATATTGTGTTGTTTTGGGACATTGATTAGGTTAGAGGACATATTGTGTTGTTTTGGGACATTGATTAGGTTAGGGGACATATTGTGTTGTTTTGGGACATTGATTAGGTTAGGGGACATATTGGTTTGGTTTTGATCTGTCTCTCTAATCCAGAACTGCAGGTCAATTTCCTATCAAACTTCACACAAGAATTTATGGCAGATGTTCATGTTTCATTTTTTAACATATACATTGATTGTATATCCAAGATGGATACTGGAGTCTCTGATTTGGCCGAAATGTAGCTACTTTCGGATTTTCTTTAGAGTGGTATTGCCTACACTTACATGACTTCTGATTTTACTATTTGGTCTGAACAGACTCGACTTCTGATTTAATAACTTGGTGTGATCAAACGCTGCCTTTCCTGTTGTTACAGTCACATTTGTTTTTTGTTTTAAGAACTTGTTACAAATATATCTAAGTAATTATCAAATCATCTTTGTGATATGCTATACTTATTTCATTTCGTCAGGAATCCACGGAGCAGGAGAAACACAGAGTTGACCAGCTGATAGCAGTCAACAAACGGCTGGAGAAACAGAAAAATGAACTCATGGCCGGGTTTAAAAAACAGCTGAAACTTATTGATATTCTTAAAAGACAAAAGGTTTGTTTGATCTGCAGAACCATACCACAAAGCAACACACTTTCTTACAGTTTTATCACAACCACCAGCAAAAATAACAATCCTGTTGAAAACTGTTGAAATCACTGAAATTTACCAGTTTTGGGTCCAAGGTCAATATTCTGAAAATGCTAGTTAATTCCCTGATATATAGCCCGCACATTTGGAGGAAGAGTAAAATTGGTCAAAATCTGAAAAACTATACATATGGATACATGTCTACAGATCAGGATCACAAGGTCAAAGGTCAAGGTTGGATATTGTTTCCATTAACTACCTAGTTACATATATTGGTGATCTAGTGGCTCAGAAGTAGCTTTTGTCTGACTAGATGAGTATGTCACCGTGATGTAGTGGTTCAGAGGTAGCTTTTGTCTGACAAGATGAGTGTTTCACCGAGTACTGGGGTTTCCTCCCACAGTAAGACTACAGACATGTTTTCATCTAGGCCGGTGAGAGTGATTAATATAAAATAACTTGTTTCGCCTTTGTTGTAAAATAAAATGAAGTTCACATTATGTAATGGTATTTGGAAATGTCTTTTATGGATACAGGATATCCATTGGAATCAATTACAAACACCTTTGTTCAGTCATATGATATTTATGACATTACATGTGTTACATCCTTTAGGTATGACATGGTGTAAATATAATTTTTCTTTAATATTTTTCAGATGCACATAGAAGCTGCAAAGATGTTGTCATTTTCAGAAGAAGAATTTGTTAAAGCTCTAGAATGGGGCAGTTAGTTTTGAAAATCATTCCTATTTTTAATTGTTGGAGGCTGTGGGTGGAATATTAGATGTTAATTTATGTAAGAAATACAAAACACAAATCAGCTATTTGTGATGAATTTTAAGTTAAATAAACTACAAAATGTTAAAGGTAAACTTTTATATTTTATCTTTCGACAAGAAAAATTGCTGAAGATACAGTTTTCACCAAAGTTTTAAAACAGGTGACATTAAGAATCTGAAGGTTGAATGAATACATTTCAACCTGTAACAAAATAACAATGGAGGCAATGAAAAAATGAAAATCTAAAATTATTATTGTGTAATGTGTAATGTTAATAGTTCTATATTAGTGTCATATAAATTATTCAGTAAAGAAAGAAGAAATAAACTGTTCGTGTTCTGTTTTTGATCTCTTAACAAAGTTTCCTGGAACATAAAAATTGTTTGTCTATGATCAATCATAGGGAATTGGTACAAATTCCCAAACCCATAATACATATCATTGTATGGAGTGTGGGTTGATTTGTGAACTGTGGGTTGGGGATTCGTATCAAAGTCCTTGTGAAACTACAAAACATGTAATGATATGGATTGTGGGATGACTTTGTGTCAAGTTCCTGTGATGGACTGTGGGTTTGAGATTGGTGTCAAGTGCCTGTGATACTATGATACATATAATTAGATAGACCGGGTTGGGGATTAGTATCAAGTCCCTTAGATACTACAAAACACATAATGATATGGATTACAGGTTGAATTTGTCTCAAGTCTCTGTGATACTAATATATGTAATAACACAAACTATGGACTATGAACTTTGTGTCAAGTCCCAGTGATAGTAGGATATATACACATAATAATAATATGTTGGCTGTGGCATTGTGTCTCAAGTCCCCTGATGTTATAATACTTGTAAGTATATGGATTGTGGGTAATGACTTCTAGCCAAATCCCTGTAATACTATGATATATGTTATAGTACGGGTTGTGGATTGACTTTGTGGCAGGTTCCTGTGATACTATAATAACTGTAAGTATATGGATTGTGGGTAATGAGGAGTTTCTGTAATTAGCTCACCGGTTACGAGTAACCGAGAGCTAATGCTGTCACCCCGGCGTCGGCATCCCACCCCAAAACTTTAAAAGTTTTTGGGGTAAGTTTTTGGAAAGCTTGTAAGTCCAAAAGCATACACCTCATGCCCTTTTAATTTGGTTTATACATATGGCAAAATCATGCAGAAAAAAATTGTTATTTTTTCGCATTTTACCATTTTGTGGACTTAACTTTTTTGGCATCAAAACCCACTTTAAAGATTTTGGGGTCAGTTTTTGGAAAGTTTGTGTAAGTCCAAAAGTATACACCTCACACCCTTCTAATTTGGTTTATACATTCATTAGAGATCCAGGAGTGATGCTGTGGCAAAATCATGCAGAAAAAAATTGTGATTTTATTTTGGCATTTTATCATTTAGTGGACTTGCTTTTTTTGGCACAAAAACCCACTTTAAAGATTTTGGGGGTTAGTTTTGGAAAGCTTGTAAGTCCACACCCTTCTTATTTGGTTTATACATCCATTAGAGGTCTAGGAGCGATATTATGTGACATGCAATTTCAAAATTGTGATTGCTGCCGCCGGTGAGCTTTCGCAATCATTGATTGCACTTGTTCAATGTCTCCTGTCATCTGTACTGGACTGTACTGGTGTACTTGCAAGTTGTAAACTTGTACTGATAAATGTATCTGAATCTGTTACTGATGCATTGATAACACTTGAATCATTGATGTACCTATGCTTAGGATTGTATCTGCAAAACTCATTTGCAGAGGGGATTAAACTGGGCTTTGTCCACCTGTCCCTATGTCCGACTCCCATTTCCAAATCATAACTACAAAACCTATTACACTCACTGCTCTAGTAGTCTAGTGATCCTTTTTGGTATTGAATGGTTTTCTATAACCATGGAAACAAACAGTTAAAACTGATCACACTTAACCAAATTTCTTTACCTCTGGGGCTCGGGGCTCAGTGGAGGGGGAGGGGGATTTGACGACTATGTCTTTTTGTTTTTTGTTTTTGGGAAGTTTACATACTTGCAGAGATAAAGTCATATGAAGAAGGTGTCTGCAGCTGATAACAACTCCTTCAGATTCTTTCTTAGTGTCATCACACTGAAATGTCAGGTCTAGACACGGTGGAATAACACAGTACCAGTCTGCAAGATGGCGGCAGGTGTGTTTAGACGTGTGTCGGGACTCCGTAAGTTATTGTGATATAATATGGTTGTGGCCAGTGTGGTTTCTTTAATTTCTGGCTCAACTTTTGAACTATGATTGATACTTCGATTTCGGTCACGTTCGAAGGTGATATATTGGAGTACTGAGCATTTAAGCGTCATTTTATTTCAAACAATTGACTGTCCATTGTATATGTATTTGATGATCACCTGTTCACCGGTTGCGCTCACCTGTATGCCTAATCAACCGTGACGGACTCGAGGCGTGAGGCTCTATAGGAGAGAGAAGTGTAACCACACGTGCATTCTTCTCCATTGTGCTTATAAAAGCAATGTGTATGACTTTATTCCTGTATCCGCACACCAGTTGATCAGCACTATGAGTGCAGGGTCGGAACCAACTACGTCATCTGTACTAGGGGCGTCGCGTGCAGTGCTATATGACGACGCCATGGACACAGGGACTTCGGAAGTGAGTAACTCAGACATGGTTCACTTTATGACACGTATAGAAAACAGACTCAAACACATTGAGGAACAAGTCAATAAAATAGATAAAGTTCAACATGATCTCACTCTTTTATCGTCGCGCGTGCGTGATATCGAGGACAAATTTGGGGCATTGAGTTGCCAAACGCGTGATCTGGAGCACAGCGCTGAAGCGATTGGTCAAATGTTTGATTCTGTGAAGGCTCAGACAGATAGGCATGAATCTGATATCAGTGTGTTAAAAAGCCAAGCCAATAGATCGGATTCAGTCGCTTTGTCAGTAGAATTAGAAAAGGCATATGAAGAACGACATGAACTGAGGTCGATAGTAACTGACCTTCAGTGCCGGTCCATGAAGGCCAACCTCGTTTTTAATGGATTAAGTGAGAACGTCAGAGAGGACACCGAGGCATTAGTTAGGTCGTTCCTATACAACGAATTAGACATCCAAGACGTTGAGTTTGGTAATGTGCACCGATTCGGGAAACGGAAACAGGACAGGCCCCGACCTATCGTGGCCAGATTTCTTTATCAGAGCCAGCATAGTTTAGTTCTTTCACGTTCCTACCTTCTTAGAGGCACACGATATGGCGTGAACGAACAGTTTCCGTCCGCCGTGGAAGAGATTCGTAAGAAACTATATCCCGTTGCCAAGCGTCTTCGTAGACTCAATCACAAGGTTAAGTTTGTGAGGGACAAAATGTACATTGATGGAGTATTATACACTGGTGAAGAGTCTGTAGAGACCACCCAGGGGTTTTCTACTGCTGACCAACCTATGAGTACTCGCACACACTACAGTGATAGGCGTGATGCAAAGCGACGTCGACAATCTTCAACGCCGCTTTCCCCTGCAGGTTCCCCAGCAAGCACGGGTCGTCAAGACAATAGTGTCAAGTCTGCCAAGGACGGACATAACCAAACGGGTACTACGAGATGTCAGACAACGGGTGTGCCTATTTCTGAACAGACATCAGATGAGACTCACGTCAAATCAGCCGATTAGCGGTTGGCGGAGGCCAATACTTCTATACGGCTTTGTTGTTGGAACGTTCAGAGAGGGTTAATAAATAAAGTCGAAAACACTGATTTTTGTACCACCTTCAGTGAGGCAGACATTGTTTGCCTAACAGAATGTTGGCTAGATGATAAGGATGAGTTAAATGTAAAAGGTTTTAAAGGCTTTAAACCTGTTGTTAGATCAAAATGTAAAGGTGGTGGATTAGTATGTTTATACAAACCATGGTTACACAATTACATTTCTCTTGAGTCTGTACTTTTAGACAGCATTGTATGGGTAAAAATTGATGGTAAACTATTTCCTGACCAGAAAAGTGTTTATCTAGCGCTTGTATATCTACCTCCCGAGGGTTCTGTATTTTATCGTTCGTACGAAGAGGATATATTCTCGGTACTTGAGAACAGCATTGCCTCTTATAGTTCATTAGGGAAGGTTTTTGTAATGGGCGATCTTAACAGTAGGACCGGCATAGATCCGGACTTTATACCTATCGACTTACTGCATGATAGCGTTCATCGTCAGCTTGAGGGGTTCATCAGTTACCCTCAGGATCCATGTACAGTTACACGTACATCAGAGGACCAACAAGTTAATACCTTTGGTCGTTATTTACTACATCTTTGTAAAACAACGGGTGTTCAAATTATAAATGGTCGTACCTCTGGCGATCTGGATGGTAAATTAACATTTGTTAATTCGAATGGCTGTTCTGTTATAGATTACGCATTGGCGGATAATGGTTCAATGTCGTCTATTAAAAGTTTTGAAGTAGGTGGCTTTACGGAATACTCCGATCATGCACCAATATTTCTTGTTTTAGATTGTTTATCAGCTACCTTTCAATGTAACTGTTGCCAAGGTAATGATACGTATACCACTATAACAAATGTAAGATGGTCAAATGAGGCCAGTAGCAGCGTTACGAGTGATATATTTAACGCCAGACTTTTAATACATAGCTGTGTTGAATCACTTGATTGCTCGAAAGAAAGTGTCGATATATGTCTCAATGATTTTGTTTCATGTACACGCAGATTGTTTGATAAATTTTGTATCTCCAACAGTAAAGTTATTGATTGTTCATGTTCCTGTCATATTGGTACTTCGGTTAAAATGGAAACGGATAAGCCATGGTTTGACAACAGTTGTAGAAATTTGTATAAAAGATATAAAAGGGCTTTATCTGAGTTTAATAGTGAGCGGTCCTCAGCTAACCGAACTACTCTCTCCCATGCCAAAAAACAATATAAAGTCTATGAGAGAAAGATGAAACGTAAATATAATAGTATGGAAGGCAATATGCTGGATGTATTGAAACGTAATAACCCTAGGGAGTTTTATCGTCATTTTTCAAATCATAAGACCTCTAAGACTGGCATTGTATCATTAACAGATTTTTTCAACTATTTCAAAGATCTAGCGGGTGAAACAGACAATAGTGTTATTACAAGTAGTAATGATACTGAGTGCGTATATCCCGAGTTAGATGTAGATTTTAGTAATGATGAAATATTGAAAGTAATTAAGGATCTGCCCAGGGGCAAAGCTGCTGGTATTGATATGGTACTTAATGAATATTTTATTGAATATAAAAATGTATTCCTACCAGTTTTATTAAAGTTATTCAATACCATGCTACAAATTGGTTATTTCCCAGAGTCATGGGCTCAAGGTGTTATAATTCCCCTGCACAAAAAGGGGGATATTGATAATGTTAACAATTACAGAGGCATAACATTAATTAGTCATTTAGCTAAACTTTTTACGTCTATGTTAAATAAGCGCTTGTTGAAGTGGAGCGCTCGTGAAGATATTGTTACCGATGCACAGTTTGGTTTCAAGCCTGGGTTTGGTACTAGAGATGCAATTTTTGCATTACAAAGCTTAATTATTAATTCTATAGAACAGAACAAACGACTATATTGTGTTTTTATTGATTACAGTAAGGCTTTTGATAGTATTAATCATCGATATTTATGGCATAAACTTTGGAAAAGTGGTATTAGAGGGCGATTACTTAATGTTATTTCATCAATTTATGATAATGTACGTTCGTGCGTGAAACTTAATGGTAAATTATCCGCCATGTTCGATTTGCATGTCGGTTTATTACAAGGGGAATCTTTGTCTCCCATACTATATTCTTTATTTGTAAATGATATGGAAAGTGAATTTATAAAGTCTGATTGTCAAAGTTACTCCTTACAGTTGATTAACCTGTTTATGTTAATGTATGCAGATGATACAGTTTTGTTCTCCGAGGACGTTACTGACCTCCAACGTATGCTTTACTGTTTACAGACTTACACTACTAAGTGGAATTTAAAAGTTAACACAGACAAAACAAAAATTGTTATTTTTAGAAAAAAGAAAAGAATATTACCTGGTGAAAGCTGGACGTTCAATAGTAAACCTATAGAAATTGTGGATAAGTTTTGTTACCTGGGTTTGGTTTTTAATTTTAACGGCAGATTTTCTGTAGCACAAGATACTTTAGCTTCTCAAGGCAGGAAAGCATATTTTCAATTAAAAAGAAAAATGAAACACTTTAACCTTAACACGGAAACAAAACTCTCCTTATTTGATACATATGTTACATGTATTTTGAATTATGGGTGTGAAGTTTGGGGGCAAGATGTTTCGCCACAAGTAGAAAAAATTCACCTCCTTTTTCTTAAGGATTTACTTAACGTTAGAAAAACAGTCAATACTTCTATGGTATTTTTTGAAACCGGTAGATATTCATTGTATGTGCAACGTAAAACATCTGCTATGAAATATTGGTTAAAAATATTGAAATCAAAAAATTGTATTTTGAAATCATGCTATGATGCTCTAGTCGAATTGAATTGCAGAAAACCTAATTGTAAAACTAATTGGGTCTATCATATTAAGTATGAACTTTGTAGTTTAGGATTTGGATATGTTTGGAAAAATCAATGTGTTTTAAATGAAAATCATTTTTTGCAAATATACAACCAACGTATTCATGATGTTTTTGTTCAAGAATTGTATAATGCTTTTGATGTATCCCCCAAATGTTATTTGTATAAACATATTGTGGATTCCTTCTGTACTCAGTTCTATCTAATTAAACCTATCAATCATATATTTAAGAAGTTATTAAGCCAATTTCGTATGCAGTGTCACAGTCTCAATATCGAGTCTGGGCGTTATAATAACATCCCTAGAAATCAGAGGATTTGTACTGTCTGTGATAAAAATGACGTAGAGGATGAAGTGCATTTTGTACTTCTCTGTCCGGCATATTCCGAATTAAGGGCGACATACATCAAAAAGTATTTTTATTGTCGACCAAGTGTGTATAAGTATATTGAATTATTCTCGAGTAAAAGTGTTAAAATTTTGAATATGTTGGGTAAGTATTTGTTTCGTGCTACAGCGAAAAGAAAAGCCCTGCTTGCAAGTAATTAAATTGATCTTAGTTTGTTGCTATTATTGATTCATCATTTTTTCATCAGTGTCACTGTTGCTTCTGTAGCTTTTTATATAGTATGACGTCATCCGTTATGACGTGTCGTTACTATGTATGACGTGATGGTTTTGTCATATTAATTCAATAAGTTGAAACTGGTGAGTTTACAGTGTATATTGATAACACAATGTAGTTACAACATGTCTTGTACATCTCATTACAGTAGTATTGATGGTAATATTGTCCTCCGCCATCTTATGCTTGTCTATGTCATGATAATTATGAAAATGTTTGTACTGTTCCCTATATGCTTGTTTTGCATTTGGATGAAATAAAAACTTGAAAACTTGAAACACTATACAGACAAGGACCTATAGTTCACACTTCACTGATTCCTGTCTATGTCAGATATGTATTGTCTTTTTAATTGTTAAATACTGAAATGGCACAGATGGAGTATTAGCAATAATGGTTTCACATTTTATTACAGGTAGACTAACGCTATTCAGTTTTGCTGATTTCCATGATCCTTTTAGCCCTTAGGTGCATTACAGCATAATTACATAAATATCACAGCTTGTACAGAATAATACTGTAAATATCACAACATATACAGAATAACACTAAATATCACAACTTATACAGAAAAATACCGTAAATATGACAACTTAAAAAGAAAAATACCGTAAATATCATAACTAATATTTACAGAACAAGAGGCCCAGAGGGCCTGCATCACTTACCTGGATATTTCAGTAAGTATGGCAAAATACTGTGATTCAAGTTAAATTTCAAGTATTTTCCTGCTTTTAATACAACTCTCCCAATAATGGTTTCAAACTGCAGGGTTGACTAAATCCTGTCAATCTTGAAAAAGAAAAAAGTATTTTAAAGTTTTCTTTGGCTACATTTCCCTTCTCCCGCCCTAAGGGGATCTTTCATTTTTCAACATACAACATTGCCACAATTAATTCTCCAGACCAAATTTCATCGAAATCGGTTTAGTTTTTCAGGACCAGTAGCATTTTTAAAAGATTTACCCTTTGGGCCAGATGAGCTAAAAATTAATACTATTATTACAATGTAACTATGCAAGAAACTGCCAGATATTTCTAATTTTCTAATTCCTTTGAAATCTTTTAGATATGTGGCTGCATTCAAAGTTTCATAAAATTTGGCCGACATTTACTTGAGTTATCGTGTTCACAAGGTTCAATAATAATATCATTGCAAAAGGCAATAACTGTGTAAGTTACGGTCGATTAATTTCCATTTTCGAACTTTGAAGATCTTGTTGATATATGGCTGCATGCAAAATTTCGTCAAACGTCGTTGATAATTATTTAAGTTATCATATTCACAAGGTAATTGTTGATAGACGGACGGACGACAGACGCCGCGCCACAGCATAGGTTAACTCGGCCTTTGGGCAGGTGAGCTTAAAACAACAAACACGGTAGAATTTAATTAGCTTACTGTAGTGAAAATAATTACGCGCCATGCAGCCGCAAATTCACCATTCAGCGACTTGCTATGAACTTGTATTAATATTATGACATATGTGGTATAATCTGATCCTACGACAGGAATTTCGGAACGTGTGCCCAATGAGGACTGTATTGATAAACTGAAAACACTAGCGAGTCAGAAGCTGGACTTTACGGAGAACCTGCTTATCGACAGGGCCCATAGGATAGGTCCAAAAACAACAGGGAAAGTGAGACCCATCGTCGCCAAATTTAACCAATTCCAGCAAAAGGAACGATTGAAAAAAAAATCCAATAAACTGAAAGGTTCAAATATTTATATCTCTGACCAATACCCAAAGGAAGTACAGGAGGTGAGGAGGGAGCTATGGCCGATATGGAAGAAGGCCCGTGACGACAAAAAGAGGGCAGTATTTGTTAAAGACAAACTTTATATTGACGGTGTTTTGTACAAGTGTCCGGACCCGCCCGTTCCGTCCGCAAATGTCTAGGCACCTGGCAACCCTAAGGGTGCCCCTAAAGGTGCACACACACGCAAACGTCACCAATAGGAAAACGTGGAGCACGGGTCTTGTATCGACCCAGGGTCTGAATGTATAAGCCTGCTATATTGGAATATTAATGGCGGTTTCGATAGAAAACTGAAATCTTCTAGTCTAACTAGTTTCATTAAAACTTATAATATAATTATCCTAACAGAGTGTTGGATCCCTAATGATTACCATGTTGATATTGACGGATTTGATACATATATAATACCTAGAAAGCTTACTACTGCTACCCAGGGTGGCGGTATAGTAATTTTGATTAAATCTAATTTAAAACAATTTGTTTCTATCTGTGAAATCATACATGACTCTGTTGTCTGGTTAAAGATAGATAAGAGTCTGTTAGTTGAAAATAGAGATGTTTTCTTAGCCGGTGTTTATATACCGCCTAAAAATTCTGTTTACTATAACAAATATAACTGTGATCTGTTCCATGAACTTGAAGATAGGGTGAATCGATACACAAATAAAGGTGAAATTGGGTTGATTGGTGACTTTAATAGTCGTACTGGGACTAAGCATGACTTTGTCCAACACGATAAGATTCATATAAGTTTAGAGAGGAGACTCTCAAATGTTTTTGACTACATCCCTGACGATGAATATGGTACCCGAGTTAATCCTGACATCACTGTCAACCATTTTGGGAATCGATTTTTGCAAAACAACAGGTATACGCATATTTAACGGCAGGGATGTGGATGGTTTTTCTAATGATTTTACATATTGTGGTCATAATGGTTGGAGTGTAATTGACTATTTGTTATTAAAACCGATTCTTTTTAATGTTATTAAACACTTTATAGTGTGTAATTTCAATGTGTTGTCTGACCACGCCCCCTTGCATTTGCAAATGTTTACTCGATTCTCATTGGATGAGCACAGTACTCCGCACGCGGACGCGCACATGTGTACCGAGATGACAACTTTTAACTGGAATGACGACCATAGCGAACTCTTTTTGAATACTTTAGCAAATAGTATCGAAAACATTAACGCGTCCGTTACACTGACCGGTGAGGTAACACAGCAATATATCGATACGTGTGTTGACCGCTTTACTAAGGAGTTAAACTGTGCTATGAATCCTTTTATCGCCCGTGTTAATTCGAACCGAAACACCGAGGGTGCAATGAGGCGTGACCAGATATGTCTAGAGGCGCACACATCAGCGAGGACAAACCTTGGTTTGACTCTGACTTAAAACGTTTATTTTATAGTTACAAAAACGCTTTGAATATATTTAACAAATGTAAATCTACAGAAAATCACAAAAATCTTATTGATAAAAAAAGGTTGTATAAATCGACCGAAGTCATTAAAAAGAAAAACTATATTAGATTTGAAGGGGACATGTTGGAATACATGAGGAAATTTAGTCCGAAACAGTTCTTCAAGAAATTTTCAACTTCTAAAGCATCCGGTCCCGAAATGAGTATGAGTGTTTTGTATAATCATTTTAAAGATCTGGCTGCTGAGGCAAGAGATGAAACTTGTTCTGCGAATATTTTTGTAAACGATCCAAATGAAAGCTCTGTGCCATTGTTTGAAGAATTAGACTGCCCTATTACTATGGATGAAATTGATAAAGCTATTCGTAATTTGAATCGGGGAAAATCACATGGAGTTGATGGAATTTTGAATGAATGTTTTTTAGTTGGTAAAAAATTATTACTGCCTGCCTTATGTACATTATTTAATAAAATTTTGGACTCCGGATGCTTCCCTACTGACTGGTCCGTCGCTATTATAACTCCGGTTTATAAAAAAAGGTGTAAAAACAAACCCTAATAATTTTAGAGGCATTAGCCTGTTGAGTTGTCTTGGTAAATTGTTCACATCTATTTTAAATACGAGACTCCTGAAGTGGTCTGAATCATATGATGTTATCACGGATGCTCAGTTTGGATTTCGCTGTGGTCTCAGTACGGTAGATGCGATTTTTGCTCTACATTCAATTATAACAAAAACGTTTAGTGAAAATAAACGCTTGTATTGTTGTTTTGTTGATTTTCGTAAAGCGTTTGATAGTGTAGACAGAATAAACCTGTGGTATAAACTGTCAAAATTAGGAGTCAGAGGCAAGCTTTTACATGTTATTAAATCAATTTATAGTAATGTTAAATCCTGTGTAAAATTCAAAGGATACTTATCTGAATTTTTTGAAAATAATGTCGGTTTATTACAAGGCGAAATTTTGTCGCCAATACTTTTTCTCTATGTACGTTAATGATTTTGAGTCTTTTTTCATCTCTAAATGCAACAGCAAATATGATTTTGAAGAGTTAAGTTTATTTCTTATGTTATATGCTGATGATTTAGTCCTGTTTTCGGAATCTGTCGAAGGTCTACAGAACCTACTAGATAACCTGGACGATTATTGCTCACAATGGAAATTAACTGTGAATAGTGAAAAAACAAAAGTTGTGGTTTTCCGTAAAGGCGGTAAAATTCGAAATAATGAATCGTGGACTTACCACGGGAAAAAAACTTGATAGTGTTGACGAATTTTCTTACCTTGGTGTAAACCTTAGATACAACAATAAATTCACGAATTTACAAAAAAATTGGCGGACCAAGGACGTAAAGCCATGTTTGCTTTATTTTCTAAATGTTCAAATACGAGTTTAAATTGTAAAACCATGTTGAGTTTGTTTGATACTTATGTAAGTAGTATTCTGTTTTATGCATGTGAAGTGTGGGGCTCGACCAAAGGACCAGATATTGAAAATGTACATGTTCTTTTTTGTAAGAAATTACTTAGGTTAAAAAATCAACAAATAATGTAACAGTTTACTGGGAACTTGGTCGTTTGCCCTTAGAATATACACGCAGATATAGAATTATTAAATATTGGTTCAAACTACTCGACACAAAAAACTGTATTTTGAATACTGCATATGATTTTTTATTAAGTAAAAACACTGGTTTATGTTTTAATTGGGTACACGGTGTAAAGGAGTTATTATGCTCTTTAGGTTTCGGCGAAATATGGTTCTGTCAATCACCAAATAACTCTGAAACTATTTTACCTTGTATACGACAAAGAATTTTTGACCAAGCCCAACAGTATTTGAGAGATGCATTAGAAAAGTCCTCGAAATGTGTTTTATATAAACATATTGTGGATAATTTTTCTATTCAGTTTTATTTAACTAAGTATATACCTATGAAATTCAGAATATGTTTATCAAAACTACGCATGTCTGCGCATTCCTTAGCAATCGAAACTGGCCGCTTTAACAATATTGATCGAATTTTGAGACACTGTTTAATTTGTAAATCAACGACTGAGATAGAAGATGAATACCATTTTGTATTAATATGTAATAAGTATACCAATTTAAGAAGACGCCTCATTAAGAAATACTATTGGCAAAAGCCTTCAATGTTCAAATTGATACAGTTATTAAGTGTACAAAATATCAAAGAATTAAGTCGCTTAGGCAAATTTATATTTGAAGCAAACAAAATCCGATCTTTATATCTTTAATCCGTACTCCACTTTGTATTTGTACTGTAGCATTGCTGTTCTATGCCATTATCATGTATTGTTTTGTTTATATGTACTTATGGGCCGTATGGCCTACAGTCAATAAAGAAATTGAATTGAATCATGTAGCCTTCAATCCCTTGTTAGTAACACCAGAAGAATTACACATCTCAAAATTCATGCCTCTTTCATGATGATTTCTCATGATCTAACCGACATGGAAACAAATTACAACTTTGGCAATACTTTTGTTTGTTTGTGTTTTACGGCCCATCGACAACTAGGGTCATTTCGGGCCAAACAATATACCATCGTTTTTATTTTCAACTTTAAAATCAGATAAAATTGGTCATTTTTAAAAGCATTCGTGTTGTACATTGTATATTTAGATCATTGCGATAAAAAAGGTTGGCTAAAAAATGGTAATATATATAAATATATACGAATAGATATGTGAACTTTGTGATATATACATAACGTCAAAGTACGGAAGCCCTTGAGGGACATTTTGAGTTACTACTTTAACTTATTTGTTATTACTTATCAGTTATTAATTACTAAATTGGTGTATAATAGTACGTTACTTTATCATATCGTCAAGATAAATGATGTTTTATATAAAGGATCTTGTTCATATCGATCCTTTTTGTGTAATTGAGTAATAAATTGTCTGATAAAAATCCTGTTTTTAAACAAAACGTACTTAGTTATAACGTAGTGAATTATGAAATAGATCGGTTGTATCAGATGTCATTAGGGATTCAATGTTACCTAGAGTAGTTAAAGCTATACGCTATAGTCAGCCAAATCTATGCGAGTTGCTTCCCTTAGATTAGTAGTTAATTAACCCGTTTAAGGTTAACGTCCTTCATTCGTTGTCAATGTAAACTATAACCAAACGGTAGCACCTGAAAGTCAGTCATGGATATGTTGCACACGGTCCGTGGGACCAGTGGTCACAGTGCCCGGATCTAAAGTTATAATTGGAAATGCCCATATTTCAGTGTAAAGGTCAGGATTGGTCCACATCTTCAAATAATACATATTAATTAACTCTCAGGGGATATATAAAGACTTGCGCGTTTTGCATATAACCGGAACAAGGACGTTAAGCCCCATCAATCAATCAATCAAAGCATACGCAGTTTTCCAGTAGTTTTTAGACTAAACGGACCTGAGTGCCGTTTGGATGTAAAAATGTAGACTTAGTTTTGTTTAAATGTGTGTGAACTGTTAAGTGTGAATGCGCCGGCGGTAGTGTGGAAGATGGATGAAACTTCATTGGATTATAGTGTACCTTCGGGATTTTCGTGTGGATTAATAAATATCAGTAAACTTTATATCGTGCGTTGAATTATGTTTATCGCACCACAACCATCCCAAAAAGAACTTTCACGTCCCGTGTTCATGGAGAGCGGACGTTAAAATAATTCATTTAATTTGTTATTTCTTATTTCTTACTTGTTATTTCTTATTTGTAATTTCTTATTTGTTATTTGTTATTTCTTACTTGTTATATCTTATTTGTGACTATTTATTGTTATGTCAACAAAGAAAGCGCGGGACTGGCTGGTAAAATGGCTGACTCCAGCTCAAGCGAAGAAGAGGTAAGATTTATTCATAAATTGATATTGATCTGCATTACGTATCGAAATGAGATTGATTAATTAGAAGCATCCACAATTTTAACGGATTTGCGCACGGAGGTGTGTGCTTCCGGGCCTTTGGGGTAACAGAGGTTTCGGTACCTGGTCGTTTCGGTACTTCAAGTTGTTTCGGCATTTTCTGGAGGTCGTTTCAGTAACAGTTACCTGAATTTCAGTTGTTTCTGTATTTCTAAGTTTTGTTTTAAATTACTGGTAAGGTGTTAACGTAAGCCTACCGAGACGACCGGGTACCGAATTGACTGTTAACAATACCCCCCCCCCCCCCCCCCCCCGCCTCCAAAGGGTATTATGGCACACATGGCAAGTTAGTCTAATAGACATAGCCTCTGTAGTTCACATCTGTAGATAAACTTTCTTCATATATATCTATTCATATAACTGTATTTCATTATAATTAACTAATGATAGCATTCCTATGCGGACACCCCGTCAGCATCCGTCTCCTTATTTACTTATAACTTCGTAGGGAGCGGTCATTATTTTACTAGAAAGTAATAATGGCGGCAGAGATGTGAAGGGGAGGTTTAGCTGCAGATTGGTGGAGCTGTTAAACTTTATCACGAGTGTATTGGTAATTGTCAATGGTCATGAAATTATCATATATTTTATAGATCACTGATGCTCACTATATAGAAAGTATAAATGTTACTGATCATGAAAAGTGGGGGTACGTAATTTCGCACACTTTCGGTATGTATTTAAATACATTTCCATCAAATCAATTTCAAATCAAGAAAGAATACCTCACATTGTTAGATGTACAAATGCTTCGTAGCATACAAGTGTGCAACCTGATATGCGCACACGTATCACTGCGCATGGGAGCTGTTGTTAACTTGTGTTTATTGCTGGGTTTGAAGACGATCGGGAACGTAATTTCGCACACCCATCTAACTTATTTAATTTTGTTGGTAAAAATAGTTCCCAGTCATCTTGTAGACAAAAAACATCCTAAACTAAGATTAAGCCCAATGCCATGATTAAACAAATCTTTAAAAACAAAATAATGTGAAATTAGAAAGTGTTAATTTACCGCCATTTTAGCTTTAAATAATGACCGCTCCCTACGGAGGTAATGTAAACAATGGATATTCCACTTTTAGGACAATGGTAGCATTGACTAACATTATACAAGTGCCAATACAGTCAATATACCCGTTTGTTAACGGCGCCAAAGACTTTGCAGCGGTAAAGCTAAAAACTACTTTAGAGCCCAACATTTGTAAGCCATCCAAACAGAATCCTTCCACCAGTACTTCCGTAGTCAAAGTTATGTGGACCAGTTTACAACCACCCGTAAAAGGGCGCCTTTGGACCCCAAATCATTTTGTCCCATTAGTCCCCCAAACCATGATTTCGCCCCAAGCACAAGAACAGATTACGCACATTCGAAAACCTACAGAATCAGACAATTTGCCAACACCAACTCCAGAAAAAAAAACCTAGCGAAACCGACAAAACGTCAATCTGACAGTTTTCGAACATCAACCCCAGATCATTCTCCTGAAACCAAACTTAATGACACATTTGACCGTCCCAGAAAGAAAACTAAAATTCAAAGTCCAATAGCTATTAATTCAGACTCTTTTGAATCCACAAACATCTATGGCGTATTGTCTTCCTTGTCAAGTGACAATGACACTGATGAAAATGACGGACATTTTGATGACGGTGACATATATTTTGCATCAAAACCAAATAGAACATTCTCCCTTCCACCAAAAAAGCAACGACTTTCTGACAGCTCTTTATCAGATTTTTTCGAACCTTGGAACGATTTAGAAACCTCTTCTGAAATACACAACCATGACACATTAGATCAAAATCAAAATAGCAAATTAAAGACGGCCCCACTTTCTGGTAAATTCATGAATAGCGAGGAAATTTTAGATGTGTTAAGGGAAACAACAGATGTAGCTACAAAAATACCGCTAGGGAATAAAAACAATACATATATTGTCATCGATAACTCAAATAATTCAGGGAAGGGTAGATCCGATTACCCAGATGACTGTGGAGCATGGTGTTCAAAAAGTGGAACAACAGCCAATTCATACTATTCTCTGGCAGCAGACAACAAACTGTGTACAATATTAAAAAAAAAGATGAAGTATTCAAAGTTAAAAAATAAATCAAAGGAAAAACAGTTTACGAACCCTGTGCTCCACAGCCAGACCAATATCTATGCTTTCATAGATACTATACAACATTGAAAGACAATGCAAACTTTAGGAAAAGGGTTACAACAATAACAGCAGCCCCAACTTCACTACATCATATTAAAGACCTAGCATTGATTGAATACTCGGGAGAAAGGGAATCGGGGGAATCCAAACCACATGGAAAGTCTAAAAGCTATTACATAAGAACCGACCCTCGTATTTTGGAAGATTGTGCTTCCCTAGCTCCAAACAAACCGGCCATAGAAGTGTGCTATCTTTTGGCAAAGGACAACAGTATAGACGGTCGTCCAAAATCAAGCAGACAAATTAGGGATAAAGTATACAGAGACAAAAAAAAAAAAAACGTTGAAAAAGTAACAACAAATAACAGCAGATGAGGTTTTGGCTGTTATCTCACAAATTCATTCGAATCCGTCAATACAAAAGGTTGAGCTAGGAAAGAACAAACTTCCAAACATCATAGTTTATACGGAAGAACAATTAATAGACATGAAAGCAAATTGCATTGGGGATGGGGGGAGTGTCATGGACGTTGATAGGACATTTAATTTAGGCAAATGTTTCGTCACTACCATTACATATAAAAACAAAAGGGTGGTGCACCGATCTTCAAACGAGTATCCAATCATGCTAGGTCCAATTTTTCTACATTGGGACGCAGATTACAAGACGTACCATTCATTCTTTTCACATGTACGCGCCCAGTTAGGAACCAGTAAGGTTACCATAGGTAGCGATGAGGAGCGTGCAATGACAAATGCACTACATGATGCCTTCCCAAATGGGAATTTTTTGTTGTGTACCAGACACATTAAAGAAAACTTAAATAGATTTTTAGAGAGAAAAGGTACATCCACTAAAGATAGACAGGCAATTTCCAGTATCCTCTTTGCTGAAGATGGCATTGTCTTCAGCAAAAATGACCTTGAATATGCAAACAGAAAGGACAATTTAGAACCATATCTAAACATTCATTTTGAACAATATTGGCAAATTTTTCTGGAACCAAAATTGAAGTCATTTGTCATTGCACTCCTTCAGAACAAAATCATATGAAGAGTTATGGACCAACAACAACTCAGAATCTATGAACAACAGGCTATAAAACAGGCGGCAGATTTCAAATAACACAAGCTGCCAGAACTTATAGACAAAATGTCTTTAGTGTCGAACATACAAATTTTGGACCTCCGAAGGGCCTTGCATGGAAGTGGCAACTTCAAGATTGACACACCATTCATATCATTCCGAGTCGATACAGATGTATGGGCTGAAAAAAACAATCAGGAAAAAAACCCACTCACTTTCGATCCTTTTTAGAGAAAAAGAAAACATCAAGAAAAATAGATCCAAAATTAATCAAATCTTCTTTTACCACCTTTTCTTGTCCACACCCAAAATCTACTAGTGGCAAGAAACCTGGTCAAAGAAGACGTTGCAAGTCCAAGAAAACCAGGAAATAAGCCACTTCCATGATGGGCCACAAAATCAGTTATCAAATCTACAGAATGAATGGTACGTTTTGCAGAAGCCTGTCCAGAACGTTATATTAAACTATTTCATGCCACTTTGTAAATATTTTGTCCTTTTTTAATCATTACACCGTGCATATTTCAGTCTCAGTTTCCGCGCGTCGGAGCCATATTTGTTATATGGTGATCTAGACTGTTATGTATACACGTTTTTTTTGTATCCCTTAAATGCCCTTTTATCAAAGTGTATATACTAATTAGTTTAATTTTAACTAGTGTCTCATTAAATAAATGTATGCAGTAATTTATGTGTAAATGTTGCTGTTTCCACAATTCGGAACTAAACTTGATGAACTTGATAAATTTTTTTAGTGTATAAACATAAATTTGAAGATATTTTTATTATCATTTTAACCTTGGGTATAAATTATGCATACATATACTTTTATGTTGCATTTATTAACTAGTATCTTATTACATAAATGTATGCCGTTATTTATGTGTAAATATTGCTTTTTCCACAATTTGGAACCAAAGTTATGTTTATCAAAGTTTTTAAGCGTATATACATAAATTTGAAGATATTTTTATTATCATTTTATCCTTGCGTATATTTATGCATACATGTACTTGTATGTTGCATTTATTTGTACATATATCTATGGTCTGTTTCCATGACAACTTGATCGTATATATCCTTTTGACAAAATGTATATATAGTATAGAGATTTTTAATATCAATGTTTGTATACATTGAAGCTTATAATATATATTCCATAACTAAAATTTGATTCAACAGATTCTTTTAACTAAGTATGTGTATATACGATATTGTATATTATTTTACCCTGGTGTTTACTATCATTTGTATATTTCAGTCTCAGTTTCCCCGTGTCAGAGTCATACTTTTGATATGGTGATCTAGACTGCCATGAAAACAATTTTGTAAGCATCAAATATTGTAATAATTTGTTTCATGATAATTCATGTACATACAGTTTTCGTATAACTAAGTTAGCTACATATTATTGGTTTCCGCGTGTCTGAGCCATACGTTATGGTCGTCTATAGACCGATAGCTAGATAAGTAATACTTCAAACTTTTTGTTTGAATACCTTTATATAGGTAGCATTTCTATATCAAATATACTGCAGTATAAATGCATAATTTTATATATAGTTCCAGTGTGAAAATGGTGATCTATGTTATTGGCAAGCATTATATTTCCAGTTTTAAATTCATATTATGATCATTGATAATAATTACTCTTTGTTTGTTTGTTTGTTTGTTTGTTTGTTTATGTTTTACGGCCCATCGACAACTAGGGTCATTTAGGGCCAAACAATATACTAACATGTTTTATTTTGTAGGTTAAAATCAGATAAAATTTGTCATTTTTAAAAGCATCCGTATTGTATATTTAGATCATTATGATAAAAAAGGTGGTTAAAAATGGTAAAATATGTATATGTACGAATAGATTATGTGAACTTTGTTATATAAATAGAACGTCAAAGACAGTAACGTAAAAGACATCAAAGTCTATAAAATAGATCCATTTCTTTCAAGTAGCTAAATATTGTTTTCGAATCCACGGAACTGAAAAGGGTTTTCATATCCGGGACTCGAAAGTATTTATCACGAATGTGCTTGAAATCGGAACATTCTATTAAAAAATGCTCCACTGTGAATTGAGCATCACATGCATAACACACCGGTGGGTCCTCTCGTTTCAAAAGGAACGAATGAGTAGGATATGTGTGCCCGGTACGGAGCCGAGAGAGGACTATTTCCTCTCTACGATCCTTCCGACTTGGTTTTGATGTTTTAAGTTTTGGTTGTACTTTAAAAAGTTTGTTGCTCGTCTCGAGAGACCAGCGTTGCTGCCATTTACTCTGAATGGCAGAACTACTCTTTGTAATCACATTTATGTCTTTTGTACCGTAACGGGATATGTATGCACGTGAAAGGCATAAGCATGTATGCGTATTTAACTACTTTATAAAATACAATATGTATATTTTTTATAATTTATTAGCTTGGCGGTCAACAAGTTCGTTGCCTTTAATTCCGACATGGCTCGGAATCCAAAGTAATGTTATTTTGCATTTTTTTAAGATACGAGATATTCGTAAAACAAGGTTTTGTATGAGTATATTCTTTGGATCTCGTGATTGTAAATTCTGAAGGACAGATAGAGAGTCGGAACAAATGATTGCCTTTCTAATGCGTTGTTCTTCGATATGGTCGAGGGCCAAATCGATGGCACATGCTTCCGCAGAGAAGATAGAGGCACCATCTGGTAACCGGATTGAAGAGCAATGGTGATCGGAATAGCATGCTGCGGAGACCTTTACTCCATCTTTTGAGCCATCAGTGTAGATCTGAACGTGATCGGGAAAATCTTTAATGCATTCCCGAAAGGAGGATTTGTGTTCTTCGGGTAATGCACTAGATTTTGCCCTCACGTGTAGAGTAAGGTTAATATCAGGTGTTTCGACAAGCCATGGTGGTACATCCGATACGGTGCATTCGCCTATGTTGTCTAAGCTTATGTTAAGTTCATGAAGAAAATTCGAAATTCTAATGCCAAATGTTGCTAAGAGTTTTTGGTTTTGAGTAAATATGTTTTGGTATTGCGGATTGACAAGGTCAAAAGCCTGATTTTTCGGGTTGGATTTCAATTGGGCGGCATATTGAAGAGAAAGTTTTTTCCTTCTGTCATTTAAAGATGGTTCATTTGCCTCTACATAAAGGCTCTGCACTGGTGTTGTTCGGAAAGCACCAAGTGCTAGACGTAATCCTTGATTATGGATAGGATCCAACATTTGCAGGTAAGAATTCCGTGCCGATCCATAAACGATGGACCCATAGTCGAGTTTTGAACGAATAAGTGCCCTATAAAGGCGCAGAAGCATTTCACGGTCTGCGCCCCAGTCAGTATGGGATAGTACTCGTAAAATGTTCATTGCCTTTGAGCACTTATCCTTTAGGTGTTTAATATGTGGAACAAAGGAGAGTTTTGAATCGAAAATTAGTCCGAGGAATTTGGTTTGCTCTACAACTGGAATTTTGCTTCCATTTAATGTTAGATCGGGATCATTATGTGGCTTTCGTTTTTGGCAGAAGTGCATGCAGACAGTTTTTGATCTAGACAATTTGAAGCCGTTTTCATCTGCCCATGTTTGTAGTTTGCCCAAACATTGTTGAAGTTGTCGTTCTATCGTGTGCATGTTCTTCGACCTATAGGGAACAACCAACCAATTGAAAAAATATATTTTTGAAACAGCCCCTGTGTATAGAACGTTGAGCCAAGGATAAAATGTCTGGCAGCCACTGATTGGCCAGTATGTTATGAAGTGAGAAAATAGATATGTAGCCTGATAGGTAACTATCAATAAGAAATGTTGATATAAAGTCCGATTGTTTTTTCCCCCAAAAGTTCACGTAATAATAGTAAACAGGTAAACATTTAAGATTTTTGAGAATTTTTACTGCGAAATTCACCTATTTTCAAAATGGCTACCCTGGAGAAAATTTGAGCTGAAGGACCCAACTTTTTTTTTTGATAAGGTGTTATATCAGACCCTAAACTTTTGTTATAAACCATAATCGTCATATTCAATTCAAGAATTTGAATGAAATAATCCAAAACGTTAACACTAAGGTCTATGGGAAAACAATTGGTTGGTTGGTCTCTATAGCAGATCAAGAAGTCATCAACAAATAGAGACCCTTCAGTTGACTTACCGAGACATTTAGTTATACTGTTGATTTTCAGACCGAAAAGAGTTACGGAAAGGATGCCACCCTGAGGGACTCCCATTTCCTGTTTAGCTGTTTCAGAATACGTTGAGCCAACGAGAACCTTAAAATGTCTGTCAGATATGTAGTTTGAAATGAACTTTGGGAGATTCCCACGTACACCAATTTCATGCAGGTCTTTCATAATACCATACTGCCATGTAGTATCGTATGCTTTCTCCAGATCAAAGAACACAGCAACAAGATGTTCCTTCTTTGCGAAAGCTTCTCGAATAAAGGTTTCTAATCTGACCAGGTGGTCTACTGTTCCTCTGCGGTTTCTGAATCCGCTTTGAAGTGGACTCAAAATATTATTGGATTCAAGGAACCAAACTAGTCTATTGTTTATCATCCGTTCAAGTGTTTTACAGATGCAGCTTGTTAGAGAGATAGGGCGATAATTATTTGGTTCATTGGCGTCCTTACCAGGTTTTGGAATCGGAATAATTGTTGATTCCTTCCAAGACTCAGGGATCTTACCGGAAGCGAATACTTGATTAAAAATATATAAGAGACATCGTAATGATGATTCTGGTAAATGTTTCAGGAATTGGTACGGAATTTCATCTGGCCCAGCTGCTGAATCGGTCGATCTTTTTAGCGATTCAAGCAACTCCTGTAGATCGAAAGGCTTGTTGTAACTTTCTGTGTTGGATGATTTAAAGTTAAGACATACTTTTCTTTGTCTTTTTTGAAAGTTTGGAATTTTTTGGAGTGATTTTTGGCGGATGAGTTCTGAGCTATATTTTTTTTAGCAAATGCGAATACGGAGGCAGGAATACTAAATGTATTTCCTGAAGTCCCAACATGTTCCTGAGGAAAGTTTCGCCAAACCGCTGATGATGAAACCTGCAGTTGTCCATGATAACACAGTCGTCAGCTGCAAAGATCGGGTTACCGATAAGATTTGTTTCCTGCAATGCATCACCAAAGAATTGTATCATAATATTCGCATTTGATGGACCATCGATTATACTGAAGTAATCAATGCCGAAATACCCAAAACATAAATTAACAGTATAGGTTGCGTTGCTCGCATATTTCTGAACTTCCACTGCCTTTTCGCCTATAACGGTATGTCCTCGTTTGCGATTGCCATCACAGGCGCTTGCATAGAAAATGAGAATTAAAAAAAATGATATCAGTGGTAAGTGTAATGTGTAATACGGAAGGCCGGAAACTCCGCAACGAGCGAAACGGCACCCCGTCTCACTTCAATTGACTAAAAAACACATTTATTCAAACTGACACGGCGCATACTATATACTACCGTCATCTAGAAACATTCATCTTTAACCTACCGTATCACTCCATACGAATTGTTACATCCAAAACACAATAATCCGTGAAAATATCGCCGAATTCCTCCACCAAAACACCATTTTTCAAACTGCTCCCTCAGCCTGTCCAGATTCTTCATTTACGGGGTTGAAAGGTCATGCGATTATATAATCGACTGTCACCAGGTGCACTTTTTGGGGTCATTTCGGCATACTTTTTTTACAGGTGCATGTACAGGACGTCGTTTGCGAGATCACGGACTAATAAGATAGCATGTTTAATGCCAGTTATGAGATCGTCCTTTCCTTTTCTTCAACTGCATCATTTCAGTAGTTGTTGAACTTCGTTTTGAAATCGAAAGATAAGGTTTGGCAGGGCATAATGAAATCCCGTGTACAGAGTATAATTGTATGACGGATGATGGATTTCTAGTAACACATATTGAAAAGGATGACAGGCTGTATTTAACACAATTAGATGATGGTTCATATCAACTGCATGACTACACAACAACCACCGGTGCTTCAGGGGTAATTATACAATCTTTGGCATGAACGATGGAGATCTAATATTGGGTCTCATTGTACAGTTTCATAACCAAAACGTTCTATACCGCTGGTTTAAAGATGGGGATATAGTTTTTGAAGGACTGAATGCATCTGTTATCAAAGTAACATCTCCAGGAGAATATTCTGCTGGGATATGTGCCGATGGGGAATTGTATATGTATGATATGAAGTGTATTGTGCGGAAATGTTTACTGGAAAGAGATGCAGGACAGTCGCCAGATTCATACAGAAGTGTCGGGTTTGTTCATGCATCCAGAACAGTTGTCAGATCAGTTCAAGCAGACAGAACAGTTGTCAGGTCAGGCATTTCATACAGAACAGTTATCAGGTCAGTTCAAGCAGACAGAACAGATGTCAGGTCAGGCATTACATACAGAACAGGCGTTCGAACCATCCAAACACACAGAACAGTTGTGACATCAGTTCAAGCAGACAGAACAGTTGTCAGGTCAGGCATTACATACAGAACAGTTATCAGGTCAGTTCAAGCAGACAGAACAGTTGTCAGGTCAGGCATTACATACAGAACAGATGTCAGGTCAGTTCAGGCAAACAGAACAGTTGTCAGGTCAGGCATTACATACAGAACAGTTGTCAGGTCAGGCATTACATACAGAACAGGCGCTAGAACCATCCAAACACAGAAAACAGTTGTCAGATCACTTCAAGCAGACGGAACAGTTGTCAGGATTTGCAGGAACAAATGAAACAGTTGATGATATGGGATGCACCTGTTTGCCAAAAGTACCTATCACAGATATTAGTTTTGGTGAAGAGATTGGTAGGGGAGCCTTCGGCACTGTCAGAAAAGCTGAGTGGCTTGGAACAGAAGTAGCAGTAAAAGAAATCCAAGTGAAGCGCATGCAATTTGCATAACCGTTGATTAAGCAGGAATTGTGTATACACAGTAAAGTTCGGCATCCGAACATTATACAGCTTATGGCTTACACGCTTGATAAAAGCAAACTGTTGATGATTTCTGAACTTAACGATGGAAAGTTTGGTTTGGTTTATTTTGTTTAGCGTCCTATTAACAGCTAAGGTCATTTAAGGACGGCCTCCCGTGCGTGCGACATGCATGCGTGTGGCGAGTGCGTATGTGTATTTTTGGAGGCTGCGGTATGTTCGTGTTAAGTCTCCTTGTGATAGGCCGGAACTTTTGCCGATTTGTAGTGCTACCTCACTGAAGCACACTGCCGAACACACCCAGCAGCACACCCCATCCGGTCACATTATACTGACAACGGGCGAACCAGTCGTCCCACTCCAAATATGCCGAGCGCTAAGCAGGAGTAGCAACTACCATTTTTAAAGACTGGTATTTCCCGGCTGGGGGACAGAACGCAAAGCCTTCCTCGCAGGAGCGAACGCTCAACTACAGGCCAAAAGTGAGGCATTGTCAAGGGAGACATTAGGAAGAAGACAGCCATCTTAAAAAGATCAACCAGAAGTTTTTAGAGTCTGATCATTCTCAAATGGAACCAGATTCCTTTCATTGTGCTGTAGAGCATGCAAAGAGAAATGCTCAAATCCATGATCCTAGTCAGTAGTCAACTGTCATAGCAAGGAGAAACAAGCCTTATGTAGTTGTTCCACTTAAATACAACGTTCTATGATCTGAAGGATCTTAAAACAACCAACTTTGCAAACATAAAAATGAATGTTAATGTTAATGGAGTCAAAGTCAACTGGCTAAACATCAAATGGATCCAGGTCAGGAAAGAAAAAAAAAGAATCACTCATTGTGAATTACACTTTTGATCCGGAGCAGTTCATGGAAATCCGGGTGTTACGGGGACGTTCAGTCAAGCAGCCATGCCAACTTAAGCAGTGCTACACAACTAAACTGCCAGTTTCTGTACTTTGGTTTGGTTTATTTTGTTTAACGTCCTATTAACAGCTAAGGTCATTTAAGGACGGCCTCCCGTGCGTGCGACATGCATGCGTGTGATGAGTGCGTATGTGTGTTTTGGGAGGCTGCGGTATGTTTGTGTTAAGTCTCCTTGTGATAGGCCGGATCTTTTGCCGATTTAGAGTGCTATCTCACTGAAGCATACTGCCGAAGACACCCAGCAGCACACCCCACCCGGTCACATTATACTGACAACGGGCGAGCCAGTTTCTGTACCCAAAAGGTTTGGTTTGGTTTATTTTGTGTGAGTGCGTATGTGTGTTTTGAGAGGCTGCGGTATGTTCGTGTTAAGTCTCCTTGTGATAGGCCGGAACTTTTGTCGATTTATAGTGCTACCTCACTGAAGCATACTGCCGAAGACACCCAGCAGCACACCCCACGCGGTCACATTATACAGACAACGAGCGAACCAGTAGAATGATTTGCTGTCCCTCTGTAAATCTGGCATAATTCCACAGAAGTTCCATAATGGACAAACAAATTGAGAAACATTGCGAGTCATGTTACGGATGTCAATTGATGGCTTAACCATCAAATCCAGAACCCATGGCTAGGACAGAATTACCATCTGGTCCTTGGCAGGATTTGGCCATAGATTTTTTAGGACCTCTTCCAAGTGGCGACATATAGGTAAAAACGCGCTCTTTCCAACTTATGTGACATACGGAAGTGATCTCCTTCTCAAACAGCATGGGAAACAAAATAGGGAAAGTAATGACGTCCCGCAGCCGCCGCATCACTGCACCAAACGGCGAGATCGTCGTGTCTTATGAGTAAGTAAAGCGTAAGTATAGTGTTGTTTATGTTGAATAAACTAATATTGAGACATGAAACATTTATAATGTATGCTATATCAGTTTAAAGCCACTAAACTTGTATTGGAAATGTGGAACCGCATCCGGTGTCGAGTGAAAAAAACGACCAAGCTTAGGTCCTAAGCTTTTTTATGCATAATTGGTCCAAAATACGTTATTACTCCTAAGTATCGATTTTCTTATGATTAACATAAATGCAGAAAGATGAAAGTTAAAAAAGTTTCATCAAATGGATCTGTATGTAGATCTAATTATGTCCTGGTTTATTAATAACTGTCGGTTCAAGCACAGGGGCTAGAATCTAGTAACGATTTAAATGAGCGAGATTTATAAAATTAAATCATAAGTAAAATTAATACGTGATAATGCTATTACTTATTGATTTTACTTATCATCTAATTTCTATATCATTTAAATTATTACTAGCCCCCGTGATTCAAGCCTCGTTTGTTAAATTGTCAATACATTCGTACTAGGCCAATAATAGTTGAGACTAGTCCCTGTGGTTCAACATTTTACCATGATTAGCGCCCATGTAAATGGTGTTTTTATTATGATAAAAGCTAAGATATGGACAAATTATATTATATTAATTATAGTTAATAAAGTATGGTATATTGAGGTAATCATGATGTGTGGCAACATGTTGTCACCAATTTCAAACAATTTGGTTATAGGGGTGAAGGGTGCCATAAGAATAGTGGTATAAATAACACAGGGACTTGGGCCCAAAACCTGTGACTATTGGCTCTCCAGCCTGATGGTTCACCACTGATTCCTCTAGCTCATATACAAGTAAAACCTGGCAAAATATACTGTATATACTCCCTCCCCTATTCTAATACACTGAGGATGAATGAACAGACATATATGTCTCTGGAATGAACAACTAAATATCAGGGAGGACCACACAGATACCATTTGTACAAGAAAGAGAAAAGGTTCCAATGTGAACCCTTGTTGGTCTCCATGTTCCCAGTTGGACACTTAACCACTGAGCTAAAGGGAAATTCCCTTTAGCTCAGTGGTAGAGCATGAGGATGGAGATTCACGGGTCACATGTCCAAGCCCTAGTGCCAGTACTATCTTTATTCCTAAAGGTGTCAGGGGCAGAGGAAACTCGGGCTACTTTATTCCTTGTCCTACTACTTCGCAAACATAGCTGTAACATATTACCTTTAAAACGAGCTGATGCTATTTAGATGGTCTCCAATGCTTTATCCTTTATTTGTATTTGACTTTGTCGCTATGTTTATTGAAGAATACTGATATTTTCTAATAATAGATTGTCAGTATTAATTTATGCTTTCAAAACTGGGGCCATAATTTTAACACTATTTTATGTATATGGGTTAAACATCTAAGGCCTGGAAAATCCATGTGATCTAATGCAATATATAGGAAGCCTTGAGGTAGTTTGCAGTGTACAAATCCAGGTCACTGTTATAGGTCAATGTCATTCAGGTTAAATTTTGTATTTCTTAATTGATACATATTTTCTTATTGCAAAGTTGACCAGAATCAAGCAGGAGTACAGCAAAATATCATGGTCACTAGGTCAAGGTCATAGTCATATTTTGTTTATCTTTAGTTTTCAAAGTGGTCTGTCTGTCATTTCATCAGGGTTTTTTTCGGGATGGAATAAGAAGCATGATCAAAGGGTATCAGCAGACCATATTGTGAAGATTCCTCACCAGAGTTCACCCCTTGCCCACCAGTTGGCAATAAGCATAAAAGAAAATTTAACCCCTGGAAAAACTGATAGCCTTGTAAAGGTGAAAGTCCCTGTAACAGAAGCACAATTTTGTTTAATATCAAATACTGTAAACGTACTTATATTAGCGCACTCATATTTTCGCGCAAACCAGACTTGAATCCTTAACCCAAGGGAATGCTCACAGTTAAATATGAGCAATATTTATTGCTTGGTTTCAGAGGGGAAGTCGTTTATATCAATATTGCCCAATTGAAAACATTTGGCCCCGCCTCTCAGGCCCCTGGGGGGTCAGCCCCTTCACTTGCACAATTTTGAATCCCTACTTAATAGTGATGCTACCAGACAAATATGAGCGATAACCATTGCTCGGTTTCAGAGAAGAAGTCGTTTATATCAATATTGAACCATTTTGGCCCCACCCCTCAGGCCCCTGGGGAGTCAGCCCTATCATTTGTACAATTTTGAATTCCCACCCCACAATTCACCTCAGAAGAGTTCAGGAAATTTCTAAAGGGAAATGGAATCAAACACATAACTTCTGCGCCATACCTCCCCAGAACAAACGGTTTGGCAGAGCAATTATCAAAGCTTCAAACGAGCTATGAAGAAGGAAGGAAAACCCCTACAGCAACGTTTAGACACATTTCTGTGCCTCTTCACATTCTTCTCGTCCACAGAAAGAACAGTCTCAAAGACTTACATGCCGTACCGGATTCGTTACACCCAGTGGCGATCCCGGGGGGAGTGTTTACCAAAACAGTGTGCGACAAGTGCCATCGTAGGGGACACAAGGCCACGGGAAATAGGGGCGGAAGGGCGTGCCCATTTGACAAATGCCTTGGTTACAACTACTGTGGCATTTTGGCTAAACAAAAAGATTAAAAGGCCATGATCCAAGAGGTAAGTAATCAGGGAGAAACAAGAGGCCCAAAGGGCCTTAACGGTCTCCTGAGATTTGAAATATTTTGGCCAACTAAATTGACCCTTTTTGGCCCCACCCATCAGTCCTAATGGGGTCAGTCTATGAAGAATATTTGATTCTAACATATAGTAGATAAGATTTTTGAAATTTCAGTCTATTTGACCCTTTTTGGCCCCGCCCACCAGCCCCTGGGGGTCAACCAGGGCCAACATGTACATAACATCAAACTGTAATCCCATGCTGATAATTTGAACCAAGTAAGAATGAATTCCAATACAAATCCAACAAATAATAGTCAAAAATGTGATTTCCCTATATAAACTATAGTAAAGTTTACCCCCTCCCCAGGGGCAAACGTGAGACCCCAGGGTCATGAAATTCACAATTTTGGTAAAGCACCTTAAGACCCTTCCATCTATGAAGAGTATTTGATTCTACCATATCTGAGAGTAGGGAAGAAGATTTTTGAACTTTTAGTCAATTTGACCCTTTTTGGCCCCGCCCACCAGCCCCTGGGGGTCAATTAGGGCCAACATGTACATATCATCAAACTGTAATCCCATGCTGATAATTTGATACAAGTTAGAATGAATTCCAATAGAAATCCAACAAATAATAGTCAAAAATGTGATTTCCCTATATAAACTATAGTAAAGTTTACCTCCTCCCCAGGGGCAAACGTGAGACCCCAGGGTCATGAAATTCACAATTTTGGTAAAGCACCTTAAGACCCTTCAATCTATGAAGTGTATTTGATTCTACCATATCTGAGAGTACATGTAGAGAAGAATATTTTTGAAATTTCAGTCAATTTGACCCTTTTTGGCCCCGCTCACCAGCCCCGGGGGGTCAACCAGGGCCAACATGTACATACCATCAAACTGTCATCCCATGCTGATAATTTGAACCAAGTTAGAATGAATTCCAATACAAATCCAACAAATAATAGTCAAAAATGTGATTTCCCTATATAAACTATAGTAAAGTTTACCCCCTCCCCAGGGGCAAACGTGAGACGCCAGGGTCATGAAATTCACAATTTTGGTAAAGCACCTAAAGACCCTTCCATCTATGAAGAGTATTTGATTCTACCATATCTGAGAGTAGAGAAGAAGATTTTTGAAATTTTAGTCAATTTGACCCTTTTTGGCCCCGCCCACCAGCCCCTGGGGGTCAATTAGGGCCAACATGTACATACCATCGAAGTGTCATCCCATGCTGATAATTTGATACAAGTTAGAATGAATTCCAATACAAATCCAACAAATAATAGTCAAAAATGTGATTTCCCTATATAAACTATAGTAAAGTTTACCCCCTCCCCAGGGGCAAATCTGAGACCCCAGGGTCATGCAATTCACAATTTTGATAAAGCACCACAAGACCCTTTCATCTATAAAGAGTGTTTGACTCCACCATATCTGAGAGTAGAGAAGAAGATTTTTGAAGTTTTAGTCAATTTGACCCTTTTTGGCCCCACCCCTCAGGCCCCTGGGGGGGTGGGGACCATATAATTCACAATTTTGGTTGACCTTCAGCCATATCAACTTTCTGCCAAATTTCATTGAATTTTGTGGTTTTGGAGAAGAAGTCAAAAATGTAAAAAGTTTACGGACGCACGACGGACGACGCACGACGACGGACAAAAGGCGATTAGAATAGGTCACTTGAGACTTCGTCTCAGGTGACCTAAAAAATGGGGTAAGAAAAAACTGAGAAAAAAATGCATTACCAGGGGATAAAAGTGTGGATCACAATTTGTTCTCCATTTTCAAATTCCATCCATGTTATTTATACATTTACAAAATTAATCTTTTAGACTTAGTACTTCAACACATGTAGGCTACATACATGTATGGTACATGATGCCAATGAAGTTCTTCACATATATACACATCATGTCATGTACATTACTCTGTAGTTTTTGGTTTCTGAAGTAAGGCCAACAAAAACAATGTTTGTTTAGGGTCAGAGGAGCCCAAAAAATTAGGGTAGGTAGTTAGGGATTTTTTTTATTGATTTTTTTTCTTATAAATGTAAATTGACACGATTTCGTTGTTTAAATTTCTATAAAATATTTCTAAAATCATTTATATGCAATAGACAATTGCAATGTAGTTTGTAAATCTTTCATGTCTGCTTGATATAATTTGTGTGGAATTCCTAATAAATCTTTTCACAAACAAATTGTCACAGAGCATGTTTTAACTGCTGATAAATGTATTTACATAATTTCATATTTCAGGCCGAGAAAGAAGTCGCTGCTTTAGAGAAGGATGTCAATTTCATATTTCAGGCCGAGAAAGAAGTCGCTGCTTTAGAGAAGGATGTCAGAATAAACGAAGATATAATCAACGGCCTGCAGACTTTCCTTCAGACAAACACAACAAATTTTGTGAAGATGGTAAAGCCCAGATTACAATTCGCATTTCTTGCCAAATACAAGGGGAAAGATGGTAACCAACTACTACAAAGAGATCTTCGTTACATCAAACTTGATACACAGGGGAAAATCCCTAGCAACATAACTTCAATAAGCCGAGCAGAATTGGAAAATTTGATTAAAAATGGAAAGAAAACAGTTTCTGCAAAATTCAAACTTGACAACTATGAAAAGCCAGTTTGTTTCTCTGAAACCAGTGGAAGAGATTCACAAGAAACAAATGAGGTCATTCAGGTCAATGAAAGTGATTCAAGATTGTATTCTTATGGTTCACCAAGTGTACTGTCTCCGGCAAATCTGGGTATCTACAGCTACAACTCTCCTCAGCAGCAGCCATCTCAATTATATCCATATTGGTACACAGCATATAACCCTGGGGTATGGAACTCCTGCCAGCCAGCCACCAGCATGTACAGCTACGGTTTCTCAAGCTCCAGAGACCGAAAATGAGATTTTCCCACCACTCCCACCTGAAGAATATCCACCCCTCCCCCCTCTGCCTCAAGAAAAATGTGACAATTGATCATGATTGTTTTACTTCATATAAATCATTTGCTCATTCCTTAGCAATTAACTCAAAGATATTTTTTTCATTTATCCAAGGAGGAATTAAAATAATGAGAACTTTGTTGATTGCATTAGAATCTGAATATTTTTATATACTTGGTAGCAAGTACAATTAAATATAAATATGTACTATACTCAAAACAAATGATAATGACTTTCTTGGTTCCTACACTTGTAGTTGTATGCTTTGTTATGATGTAACACTGATCTCTGGGTCATTTTCATTTACAGATGTGTACATGTACAATGTACCTTTATCTATGTAGTAGTTAAGTCCAATATTTGATTTGATTTATTTGTTTTCTAAAGTTTGGATTAGGGATTTTTTTTATGATGAAACTCAACTGTTGAAAACTTGAATTTATTTTCTTTAAACATTCATTGTATTATAATATATTTGGTAACTGTGTTGCTTTTTATAGCTCACCTGATTCAGAGAACTGGTGATCAGACTATTTTTATTTTACAACTATTAAAATGTAAAGAATTAACTTCATTCAAAATGAACCTTTCTGGTGCATGAAATAATTAGTTTTTTATATGTCCAGTGTATACTTCAGGCTGAAGGACCTGCTGAACTTGCATTTGACAGTCACCAAATATAGATTCACCTCGTTATCTTGAAGATCAGTTGGCCATGGAAATTTATATATTGATGTTCCAAATATTCATACTACGGTATTAAATCAAATAAATTTTACTTCGAATTCTTTGAGCAGTTTTTTTTTGATATCCCGAGTTGGAGATCACGAGATTCGACTCCTATATAAGCATCTGAAGAGTTTGACCGAAAGTGCTCATACTAAGAAAAGATTTTTTAATGTGCGTGGTACAAATGTATATTAATTATGTATATGTACATGTACAAGGAAAGAATTCCAGAAACATTCCAGCTAATGAATGACGACTCGATGAGGGTCCAGGCTCCAGGAAAAGGATTAAAAATAGACTATTGAGTTGTCTTTGTAAATCGTTCATTACATAGATACATAGTAGTATAACTGTATAACCTATCTGTTACACAACACCCACGACAATCAACACATTAATATATGTTTTTCCACAGTCGTCTTTACTTGTGTTTAATACAAGGTGTGCAACCGAGCCAACCCTCGTCTATGACTGCCCAAACTTAGCTCTACCGTTTGTTTTTACTGTTCCTATCAGATTAATTACTTATAAAAATTTGGTGTCCTGGGAAGGTCAACTCTGGGGTACACTGGTACGTAGCACATGCCACATCAAGTTAATAAGGCCCCTTACTTCTCCAGCATACACTAATTAGATGTCAACAAACCCCACCGGTTATCTATTGATATATGGAGACTGTCTCCGCATCACTTCCACACACAGAGTCCATCTGCTGGCTATACCGTTACATTAAGATTAAATTCCTGTATTTAATCTAACACGGAATTTTTTCTAATTTCTAACCTTTAACACCTCCCTCCTAAAAATAAACTTCTATAACAAGAGAAGTTTATAGGACTGATATCTATCTGATGGGTTGACTCGGTACACGGTTACATTATAAAGATTATACAAAAGAAGTAGACAATACTCACGCTTAAAGCTGAATCCAAATAAATCCATAATAAAATTACTTAATATCCAACTCAAATAGACTTACTGTTCACATTGATAACACTTATTGTCCACTTTTGAATTCACTTATTGTCCATTTTGAATGCATTTACCGAGTTAATTGAAAATTAACCAAGTCCTAAATACGTGATAATCCATCTGCATTGGCATTATCCTTTCCTTTACGGTATCTCACGCAAAAGTTGTATTGCTGTAAAGCTAGTGCCCACCTCAATAGGCGCTGGTTCTTGTCCCGAACCTGGTTTAACCCCACTAATGGATTGTGGTCGGTCTCCACGACGAAGTTTGTACCACTTACAAAATGTGCAACGGACTCGATTGCCCAAACTATGGCCAGGCATTCTTTCTCCATCGTGGCATAGTTCCTTTCTCTCGGCAGTAACTTCCGGCTAAGGTATGCTACAGGGTGTTCTTCACTTGCTTGCTTTTGTGTCAAAACAGCGCCAATAGCGATGTCACTGGCGTCTGTTTGCAGAACAAACTGCTCAAAGTTTGGCATGGACAGCACTGGTGCTGACACCATTTTAGACTTTAGGTCTTTGAAAGCCTTGGTAGCATGTTCATTCCAGATTACCTTTGTTGGCGCTCCCTTTTTAGTAAGGTCGGTAAGTGGTGCTGCCAGCTCAGCCAAATCTTTGATGAACTTTCTGTAATATCCTGCCATCCCTAGAAATCCACGTACCTGTTTATTTGTGATAGGTAAAGGAAATTCAATCATTGCTTTGATTTTGTCCGGATCTGCCTGAATTTTGCCACCTTACATCTTCCTGCCCCAAACTACACTTACTTGGTCGAATAGTGAGGCCATACTCCCTAAGTCGCCCCATCAAAACCTGAACATCCTGCATATGTTCCTCCCAGCTGTTGGAGTGTATGATGATGTCATCAAAATAAGCCAAAACATGGTTTAAACCTTGAAGTAGTTGTGTCATAAGTCGTGCAAAAGTTGCTGGAGCTGTTTTCATTCCAAACGGCATGACGGTGAACTCGTAGAGTCCAAATGGCGTTATAAATGCAGATTTTTCTCTGGAATTTTCAGAAAGAGGCACTTGCCAATAACCCTTAGTTAAGTCCAAAGTGCTCAAATATCTAGCATTTCCCAGCTGCTCAAGTATGTTATCGATGCGCGGAGTTGGGTAAGCATCAAACACTGTAATGCTGTTCAGTTTTCGATAGTCCACACAAATTCTAATAGTTCCATCGCGTTTTCTGACCAGAACTATTGGTGAACTCCATGGGCTCTTTGACGGTATGATTAGGCCTTGCTTAGCCATCTCATCCAGTTGTTATAGTAACATGTTTTATTTGTAAGTTAAAATCAGATAAAATTTGTCATTTTTAAAAGCATCCGTATTGTATTACTTGCATGGTGCAACAATCACCATAAAAACAGATCATAAGCCGCTCAAAGCTTTGCTAAATTCCGAGATAAAAAATCGTAAAGTTCAACTGTGGGCTTTGTCCATCATGTCATACAACCCTAAAATTGAGTATATCAAAGGGAAAAGTAATGTTATTGCTGACATGTTGTCCCGACTTCCCGACGATGACATAACCACAGATATCAATGCTGACAGTGATGACCAGGAGTTGGACATTTCAGACAATACATTTCAGGTAAATACTCTCAATTCAAGTGCTTTTGATATTAAGAAATACTCAGATTTCAAAATGCCATCTGAGGATATACCTAGTCTTGACAACACATCATTCAAGGATTTCGACATGGCTCATGAACAAATAAAAGATTTTAACATTCTTCAAATCAAAACAAAAATTCAACAGGGACGAGAAGACAGACAAACACAAAAAATTCTCCTTTTAGACGATGCCCTTTATAACATTACAAAAGCAGATTCTGAAGCAGAACTCCGAATGTACATTCCAGAATACTTAACCAAAGCAGTTATCAAACAATACCATGACTGTACAGGGCATCAAGGCATTGATAGGACATATCAGGCAATTAAAAGGAAATACTATTGGCCTAATCTTTTCAAACATCTTGACAAATATATAAAAGCATGTATACCATGTCGACAGACAGCAACATTTACACCACAAGTTCCACAACAGGAAACAGATACACCAGCATTTCCTTTCGCAAAGGTACAAATGGACATATCAGGTCCACATCATACAACACATCGCAACAACAAATACATTCTAAGCTTTGTGTGTTGTCTCACAGGATGGGTTGAAGCTTTCCCGTTACCCACAAAAGAAGCTATCAATGTAGCACATATCATCATGACTGAAACTTTTCCTCGTTTTGGATGTCCTTTACACATTGTATCAGACAACGGTAAAGAGTTTGTTAACAAAATCATAGATGATGTATTCAAGTACCTTCATATCAACCACATCAAAACTTCTTTTTACAACCCAACTGGCAACTCTATGGTTGAAAGGAGCCACAGAACATTAAATGGAATTTTATCAAAACTCATGATTGAAACTCCAAATGATGCTTTAGCTAGTATGAGATTCCATGTGAATGACACTTCCAAATTTAGTCCTTTTTATCTCATCACAGAGACCCAGTATTACCCATTGACACAATTTTAAATATTTAGGAGAAGATTTCCACAAACATGTCATTCAGGATCAACACATCACCATGACTAGAGTAGGAAAAAATTTCAAAGCTGCCAAAACAAAACGCAAAGAACAAGCCAACACCAATACACAAAACACAACATTTCAAGTTAATGACGCAGTATATTTGCGTAATCACCAACGCAACACAAAACTCGAACCAAAATGGACACCTCACTATCGAATCATTGAACAAACATCTCCATCTACATTCATAATAAAAAATCAGTTAAATGGAAAAATACAACAAGAGGCCCATGGGGCCTGTATCGCTCACCTGGTTGGATTAGACCAAATGTCAAAATAATGTTCATATTCAATTTGTTTTATTTGTAAATCTCTAACAATGCTATATATGGTTATAGTGTGGGAATCCGAACTGCTTTAAAGATTAATGAAGTCCAGACTCTCTAAGGTCTGAAATACCTCAAGAATTGTTTTTAGAACATGCATGCATTCATCACTTTATGACTAGTAGGGATTTAAAGGAATTACCTCTATTTCCCCTATTGGGCCCCACCCTTTTGGCCCCTCGGTGGTCAGAGTCACCAATTATGCAAAATCTGTTTGCCTTCCCCCAAGGATGTTTCTGACCAAATTGGGTTCAAATCCATTCATAACTTTATGACTAGTAGCGATTTAAAGGAATTACCTCTATTTCCCCTATTGGGCCCCGCCCCTTTGGCCCCTTTGGGGTCAGTCACCATTTATGCAAAATCTGTTCCCCTTCCCCCAAGGATGTTTCTGACCAAATTGGGTTCCAATCCATTCATAACTTTATGACTAGTAGCGATTTAAAGGAATTACCTCTATTTCCCCTATTGGGCCCTGCCCCTTTGGCCCCTTTGTGGTCAGAGTCAGCATTTATACAAAATCTATTCCCCTTCCCCAAGGATGTTTCTGACCAAATTGGGTTCAAATCCATTCATAACTTCATGACTAGTAGCGATTTAAAGGAATTACCTCTATTTCCCTTATTGGGCCCCGCCCCTTTTGCCCCTAGGGGGTCAGAGTCACCATTTATGCAAAATCTGTTCCCCTTCCCCCAAGGATGTCTCTGACCAAATTGGGTTAAAATCCATTCATAACTTTATGACTAGTAGCGATTTAAAGGAATTACCTCTATTTCCCCTATTGGGCCCCGCCCCTTTGGCCCCTTTTGAGGTCAGACCCACCATTTATGCAAAATCTGTTCCCCTTCCCCCAAGGATGTCTCTGACCAAATTGGGTTAAAATCAATTCATAACTTTATGACTAGTAGCGATTTGAAGGAATTACCTCTATTTCCCCTATTGGGCCCTGCCCCTTTGGCCTCTTTGGGGTAAGAGTCACCATTTATGCAAAATCTGTTCCCCTTCTGCCAAGGATGTTTCTGACCAAATTGGGTTCAAATACATTCATAACTTTATGACAAGTAGCGATTAAAAGGAATTACCTCTATTTCCCCTATTGGGCTCCGCCCCTTTGGCCCCTGGGGGGTCAGAGTCACCATTTATGCAAAATCTGTTCCCTTTCTGCCAAGGATGTTTCTGACCAAATTGGGTTCAAATCCATTCATAACTTTATGACTAGAAGCGATTTAAAGAAATTACCTCTATTTCCCTTATTGGGCCCCGCCCCTTTGGCCCCTTTGGGTCAGACCCACCATTTATGCAAAGTATGTTCCCCTTTCCCCAAGGATGTTTCTGACCAAATTGGGTTCAAATCCATTCATAACTTGATGACTAGTAGCGATTTAAAGGAATTACCTCTATTTCCCTTATTGGGCCCCGCCCCTTTGGCCCCTTTGGGGTCAGACCCACCATTTATGCAAAATCTGTTCCCCTTTCCCCGAGGATGTTTCTGACTAAATTGGGTTCAAATCCATTCATAACTTGATGACTAGTAGCGATTTAAATGAATTGCCTCTATTTCCCCTATTGGGCCCCGCCCCTTTGGCCCCATTGGGGTCAGACCCACCATTTATGCAAAATCTGTTCCCCTTCCCCCGAGGATGTTTCTGACTAAATTGGGTTCAAATTCATTCATAACTTGATGACAAGTGGCGATTTAAAGGAATTACCTCCATTTCCCTTATTGGGCCCCGCCCTTTTGGCCCCTTTGGGGTCAGACCCAACATTTATGCAAAATCTGTTCTCCTTCCCCCGAGGATGTTTTTGACTAAATTGGGTTCAAATCCATTCATAACTTGATGACTAGTAGCGATTTAAAGGAATTACCTCTATTTCCCTCATTGGGCCCCGCCCTTTTGGCCCCTTTGGGGTCAGAGCCACCATTTATGCAAAATCTGTTCCCCTTCCCCCAAGGATGTCTCTGACCAAATTGGGTTCAAATCCATTGATAACTTTATGACTAGTAGCGATTTAAATGAATTGCCTCTATTTCCCCTATTGGGCCCGCCCCTCCGGCCCCTGGGGGGTCAGAGCCACCATTTATGCAAATTCTGATCCCCTTGCGCCAAGGATGTTTCTGACCAAATTTGGTAAAAATCCAATAAGAACTTTTTGACTAGTAGCGATTTGAAGCAAATGTTGACGGACGGACGACGGACGCCGCGCCATGACATAAGCTCACCGGACCTTCGGTCCAGGTGAGCTAAAAAAACACACGCACGCCACTTACAACCTGCACAGTTAGAATGGGAAATACCCTCACCTGACAACACAGAACGACACACAAGGAAAGCACACTATGCTTGTTATCCTTCCAGTGACAGTAGTAGTGATAGTGACACAGACAATGACACTCATTCACAACCAGCTCGTATCCGCACAAAATCACAACCACACATTGTCAACCGTACCCGCAATCAACGCGACAATTCATCTGATGATGAGCCTGTTCCTTACATGGAATTACGCAGCCACAGACATAAGAAACAACAAAACCAAACCAAGCAAACCACCAATGTTATCGATAAATGTCAGTTCGTCAATAATGATAACCATGTGTCATGTCAAACATCTCATGTTGAATATGTTTCTTCTTCTTCACAAACATCAGACACCGAAGACAGCATTTCAGCAAAACAAGCATACAAAGCTGCCATGCAAAACATGTTAAAAACTCAGGAATCATTACTCACACTTTTACCCTGAATATATGTGTATTGTGTATAAGACACAAATGTTATCAAATATGACATTTTTATTGTTATTGTCATTTTAATTACAGATCTCTACTTTCACGATGAGACTTTTAATTCTTTCTTGTTTAATTCATTTCATTATTGCATTTAAAATAAATGAAAATGTTATTTTTCAAGAAAACAATATTATCAGCACCACCAAATTTCGTTGGTTAATTTCATTTTCCGTCAATTTTGGTGATTATGCTAAGTTTTTACAAGTTGTTAGACAGAATATAACTAGGGTTTCGGGATTAATTACTGAATCATTACAACACACTACCACTACGGATGCTCCTAAAATCTTTACCCAATTGCAACAGCAACTTGAATTATATGTTTCGGAACATCAATCTTTAATATCTACCATTTCAGATTTTCGGTCTTTACATTTTTCAAAACGTTCTCTACTTCCTTTTGTAGGCAGTGCTCTTAGCTTTCTTTTTGGCACAACCTCTGAGAGTGATCTGTCCTCTATAAAACACCATATAAATATAATTTCATCCAATCAACGTAAAATCCAACATGTCTTGCAAGAAAATCTTTCAATTCTTAATTCTACGCGTTATGATGTAGAAGCTAATCGTCAAAAAATAAATGCTGTCATACATAGTTTTAGAGCATTTAAACACTCAGTTCATTCGGCTTCAATTTTTTTACACAGAACAGTAGCTAATAATTATTACTTCACAATGACATTTGCTCACGTCTCTTCATTTATATCACATGTACGAGTTATTCTTGAAGAAGCTATTATTCACATTCAGAATTTGAAACTTAAACTTAATATGCTATCATTAAATCACCTTTCACCAAGCACAATATCTCCATCTCATCTACGTGATACATTACTAGACATTCAGAGTATTCTTCCTCGATCGTTGGAACTTCCTGTCGATCCAGAGTCTAATATTTGGAAATATTATCAATACTTGACTTGTTCTACACTGATTGATTCTGAACAATTAATTATTGTAATACCAATACCACTTATGGATGGGGTTCAGAAGTTTCGTCTTTATAATGTTTATAATATTCCTGTCGCTATGCCACTTCCTTCTCATGACCAAATATCTAAACATCAAGAATGTACTTCCTGTAAACTGGTTGCTAAATATCAGTTGGAATCTTCAGCTATTGCTGTTAATCCAGAAGCATCTAAGTATATCCTTTTAAGTGAAAATGATGTAGGATCTTGTACACATCCTTTTTATAGCCACTGTCAAATGACATCTCCCATTTATCCAATTAATTTAAGTACACATTGTATTGTCGCTATATTTACAGACAATAAATTGAAGATTAATAAATATTTTATCACTACTGTCGTACCTGGTCTACATCTCCCTCTGGCATATCACATTGTTAATGGTTCCTGGATTATCACATCAAATATGGAAATGCGATTTTCCATAGTATGTCAAAAGTCAGGCCAAAGTTCCAATAAGAAGATTACTTAACCTCCTCTTCAATTCATACATGTCCCAAATTCTTGCTCAGCATTTAGCGATCAAATTACGTTAACATCATCTGTAACCAAATCTTCGGAAACTCGTTCTCTTAATATTACCTTTCCAACACACCAATCGTTAAATATTTCAATAAAATCATTATGGAAACCTTTTCAGAAAAGATATCCTAATTACACTTCTGTTGTTTGGTTTGGTTTGGTTTATTTTGTTTAACGTCCTATTAACAGCTAAGGTCACTTAAGGACGGCCTCCCGTGCGTGCGACTATATGCGTGTTATGAGTGCGTATGTGTGTTTTGGGAGGCTGCGGTATGTTCGTGTTAAGTCTCCTTGTGATAGGCCGGAACTTTTGCCGATTTATAGTGCTACCTCACTGAAGCATACTGCCGAAGACACCCAGCAGCACGCCCCACCCGTTCACATTATACTGACAACGGGCGAACCAGTCGTCCCACTCCTAATATGCTGAGCGCTAAGCAAGAGCAGCAACTACCATTTTTAAAGACTATGGTATGTCTCGGCCAGGGGACAGAACCCAAAGCCTTCCTCACAGGGGCGAACGCTCAATATCACATACAGGATGACTAAATTTCAAAACAGATTGCCTGAAATGCAAATTATTTCTCATTGAGATAATGTTATTATCACAAGATAATTCTTGTTGACACTCTGTAAAGCAGGGATGCAGTGGCACAGTGGATAGTGTCCCAACATTCTATCACTAGCCCTCCACCTCTGGGTCGCGAGTCTGAATCCCATGGGGGTAGTTGCCAGGTACTGACCATAGGTCAGTTTTCTTTCTCCAGGTACTGTGGCTTTCCTCCACCTCCAAAACTTGGCATGTCCTTAAATGACCCTGGCCGTTGATAGGACGTAAAACATCAAAACCTTACAAGAGATCCCAGAGGGATCTTAACGCCCACCATCGAGTGACCTTTATTGGATCTTAGTAAGACTGATCTTTTCTCTGCTTTTCCTTCTTTCCCTGCTTCCTCTTAATGATTGCTGCCTGTCGGCCATCTTGTTTTTCTGATCAGTCTCAATAATGACATCGACACAAATAGGCACCATGGGCAAAGTACAGGTGGAGTTTCAGAAAGATCCCTCCAGTACTTTTCATTAAATACCGATAACGAACTTCAAATGTCAAAATCCAAAACGGCTACCTGTCGGCCATCTTGTTTTTCTGATCAGTCTCAATATTGGCATGACATGAAGAAGGGACCAAGAGGAACCTACATGTGAAGTTTGAGGAATATTCCTCCAGTACTTTTCAAGAAACACCGATAACAAGATTTTTTACGGACGAACGGACCACGGACACTTTTGTTTGTTTGTTTATGTTTTACGGCCCATCGACAACTAGGGTCATTTAGGGCTAAACAATATACTATCAATTTTTATTTTTCAAGTTAAAATCAGATAAAATATGTCATTTTTAAAAGCATTCGTATTGAAAGTTCTTTGAATGTTGAAACATCAACACTGTTTGTCTTCATCTTTCTCCGAGTCCTTTGATGTGAATGTGAATACCTGACTAGTCAGTGACTGAAGTTTGGTCTGGTTGTGGCCATGAACATGTTTGTTGTAAGCAAATATGTGTGCTGCCTCTGATGGATATTCGAGAATGTCTTTTGTAACTTGTTTCCCTTGTAGTCGTAAGAATTGTACCTGCTGCCCGCATTGCATGATCGTAAGGGACAACTGAATTTGGGATCTTATCTTTTCTCTTCTTTCTGAACAACTGTCAAGTCTCCTTGTGATAGGCCGGAACTTTTGCCGATTTATAGTGTTACCTCACTGAAGTATACTGCCGGAGACACCGAGCAGCACACCCCATCCGGTCACATTATACTGATCTCATACAATCATAAGCCATCGAGCCATGGGAAAGACACAGAAAAGACCAGCACAGGCTCGACAACCTGGCAAACGTCCGAGGCGGGCCCCAGCAAAGTTCGCGGAGGAAAATGGCACAGAGACCAATTCCGAACCACATGTTGTCGAGGAGCCGAGGAATGAGATGGCTAACATTGTGGACACGCCAACTGGATCGTCAGGTAACGGGGCCAGATTGTGTTTCAGGCCCGCTGCCGGTTGTAAGTGTGTTTGACGCCAAAAGGGTGGTAAACTGGTTGTTCAAAAACACCTCGAGTCTAGACCAATTTACAACATCAATGTTTACACCAGTGCTTTCATGAGTATAATGCTAGAAAAAGAACCCGGAAAAGCACAGGAGTTACTTAAGAATATGAGGCATATAAGGCAGGCGGCAAACAGGTCTGGTTCTTCATTGGTCAGGTACGATGAACAGTACCGAATTAAAAAAGTTAGATATCCAAGTTCTTCCTGCGGGGTAATAGATGGTGAGCTATGGGTCTCATATGTGGGCATGTGGGTGATTTGTTTTTCGATGGATTTTTTTTTACTGTATGTGATGAAGCAATAGTATTCAGTGAGGAGGACGAACGCGCCGTGGTACCGGAAAAGGATTTATCTGTGTGTGTTGAGAAGCTAACTTCGTCGGCGGAGAAACCGGAAGTATCAGTAAAGGATAAATCCAACAGCGACAAATTGGTAGACTTGATATCTGCACAGCAGAAAGAGATTGAAATGTTATCCGAGGTTTTTAATCAACGTTGGTTAGAGCCGTTGGGAACGAGATTGGTGACACGGAAAACCATTGTAATCAAGGCAGCTACTGATTGTTTGTTTGTTTATGTTTTACGGCCCATCGACAACTAGGGTCATTTAGGGCCAAACAATATTCTAACATGTTTTATTTTTAAAGTTAAAATCAGATAAAATTTGTCATTTTTTAAAAGCATCCGTATTGTATATTTACATCATTATAATAAAAGGTGGTTAAAAATGGTAAAATATATATATGTACATTATGTGAAATAATATGTACGAATAGATTATGTAAACTTTGTTATAAATAGACTGACACATTGGCAGACAGCATACGTACAAGGAGCGTGGGCAGAAGGATCTAACTGGGGCATAACAATCCCCAATACAGCGCCAACTGACGACAAACATTCCCGCCGAGCACGTGGTGACGACGACGACCTTGACGAGGTCATAGACACACCTCCGGCTACACCTGAGAGAATCCCGCCAACCCCGGACGCTCCTAGCAAGGTATGGCCACACTAATTACTGAAGGCAATGGCTACGTTCCCGAATGGGAAACACAGCAATATTATAATATTGACACTCAATTAAGAAATGCTGACTTACAGAACTCTTGGTATATGTTAGAGAAAAAGCCTATCAGAATACTTGGAGATCGCAGACGCCAGTGGGTACTACGTACAGGGCGCATAAGGCCTTACGGGACTTATATCGCTCAGCCGGCAGTCATGAAACAAATGTACGCTGATAGAACTTTTATAGATCTAAAACAATTCTTTAAAATGACTAAAGACTTACCTATCATGGTGCATGCCTACGGTACGGACACTGAGGGGCCCCTGTTTAGAGTGCCGGCACACACGTCCTTCAGACCTGTTGTCGGATATGAGGGCAATGACGACCTAATATTTCAATACAACTGGCGTTCTCGACAATACTTTAAAATCAGTTGGAATGTTGGTGTACCTAGTATAAATCTCTCTGATGGTCCATGGAGCCCTATTGAATTTATCTTAATTACCTTTACAGAAGCGTACCCGCGCACGAGTCACAGAACCATTAACAGACGCCTTCAAGCGATCGAGGGAATCTTACACACCCACCACTGGGCCAAGTTCGTCGCTGGACAGGACGAGGTCACCCCCGACAACACCCCCGAGCAAGACAAGTACCTCTGGCTCGTCAAGAATCGTAAGGTTACGGAACCCTATCACAGGCCACCAGCTCTTAGTTGGCCGATCTATCGAGGACCTCCACAACCCAAACCAGGACATACGGGAGATACCGTTGTTGCCAAGCCGACAACCTCCACAACATCCCCAACAACCACCAGCAACCAGTTCCTCCCCGACTCCAGTCTCACGCCGCCGACTGGTAAACCTGCCGGAGTGGCAAGATCTACCTTCCGTGACAGACATCCCAAAGTAAGGAAAAAACTTTTAACTACTGCTGATCTTTTATAATGGCAAACGCAACAGAAATCGTGAGTGATCCGTGTGCAAGAGTATACTCTGTAATATTAAGAGACAAATCTAGTACTGATGGGAAAACAGCCAACATCAGCCCCAAGGCCATCTGGGCGGACCACCCCCAACGAGAGAATGGGGCTCCCAAAAGGGGGCGCCAGGGGGAGTTATACACAACGACCATGGAGACCAGGAACCGCTATAATGACATCACTGTCAAGTTCAAGACTCCCAAAGACATTTTACCTAATGTAAATAAGGATGCTTGCAAGGGTGTCATAACCCAAGTGAAAACCATGATGAACCGAATGCCTTCAGCATTATGGTTCCACCGTGCAGGAGATGACGCGTGCGGCAAGAATGCCTCATTCAACCACTGGCACATCCTAATGGCGCCATTGGGGAACACCAAGCTAACTGACTGCAGCAGTTGGAGAACACTGGTATCGGCGTGTGGCAAGACTCAGACAAACAGAAGTAGAGCTATGGAAGTCACGTGTATGGAGCTGGAATCTGTCCCTGGGATGATCCAGTACCTAACGGTCGAACCTAGACAATTCATAGGAACTAATAACAAGTTGCTATTTAATATAGTCAAGAAGCGCCACCACATGGTACAAAGTGGGGAGACAACTGTGCAGCCATGGAGCCAGATTGAGGGTATATCTGTTGATGAGGGGAGTCCATCAGATGGTGAGGTGGATGACTTTCTGGCCTTGGTTGGGCTGGAACAAGCATCCGGTGACGTTCAGAAACACCAGCTGGAGGATGATCCTTTCTCTGATATACTCTCTGATGACCTAACGTATGAAAGTGCCTCGAAACGAAAGGCTACAGACTACCCCCAAAAGGAGCCTAAAAGGATGAGGGATGCCAGCTTCCTGGAGGAAAAAATGGTGGAAACTAACACTGACAACTTCATTGACTTACTCAAGTCAGTGGATGAAACAGACAAACAGGCAGTGAAACGCGTCCAGGTATCCAGCTATGGTGAGTCTGCTCTTAAGACTGCCAGACAATGGATAAACACAGAACAAAGGAAAACTCCATTGGAGAAGATGATGACAACCCACAACACTCGTCCAGACGCTGTACACCTCACAATGACAGAGAGCTACCGCGTAATGGAGGACTGGGCTAATGACCATGGCATGCACTATGTTATGGAGCTATGGCTTAAGCTCTATATCATACTGGGATGCTTCTTACCCAAGAGGAACATGCTGATCCTAGAGGGCGCCAGTAACGCTGGTAAGAGCTACATGACGGAGACCTGGTTAAAGAAGACTATGCTGAAGATTGGTGAAGTAGTCAACGATGATCGATTCATGTGGTCTAACTTGATCTCTGCTGACGTTGGTATCTGTAACGAGTTAATGTTAGATCCAACAAATATACAAATCCTGAAGAAACTTGGTGAAGGTCAAACCACCAAGGTAGCTGTCAAGGGCAAGGACAGCCAGGACGTGTATAGAACACCGATTATTTTAACAACGAATCACCCGGTGTGGAAGTTGGCAATGGGAGAGAGAAAGACCATTCTGAATCGTTCATTCTACTTCCAGTTGGCGAAGACAGCCCCATGCCTGGAGGAAATAACTGATAGTTTGAATCCGTACGCTGTTGTACAGATATTCATGCATATCAGGGACAGCCTTAAGGAATTGGACGTTAAACCAGAAGAGTTAGTCAATGATCAGGCGATTGACGACATTATGGACGATTTCATGGCCCATGGTATGGACTTCTTCACTAAAGCACGACAGGACAGACAGATGACGTACGAAAATAAAGACATGGAAACAGCTTCAATGGAGGCACTTGCTGATGAGACTGAAATACCTACTCATTACATTGATGAGGCGGCCGACTTGGAAATACTCGATGTACCGGGTACACCAGACCCTGAGGTGATGCAGAGACTCCTTTCGTATTACACTGCTATGTATACACAGATAAAACGACAGGTACAAAATGGCCGACACTGTCTCGCTGACCTGCGAGAAATGGAGAAGTTCAAGGTCAAGAAGGAACGACTCCAGAGGATGATAGCTGCTAATCAGTGACTAGTTAACAGAACTGTGTGTGCCCATCAGTATGGATTGTGTAAAACATTTAACAAGATTTGTGACATGAACGATGCTAATTATGACCGCTTTATTCGTGGTAGAGTAGGGGTGCCCGTGCATCCATTTACTTTGTATTTTGTTGGATTTGACTTTGTCATTCTGGAGCCCCAGTATGACCCCAGGCCGGGAACGCGTTGCTCAGAAAATGGCGAATTGTTGCCTTCGAGCTTATATTGTAATACTTGCATTAATAAAGAGTGAACTAGTTATTAGTGTATTGTTGTATGTCTGTGTATTGGAGCCCTTTTGTAGATCACTTTATATAAAGGCGGCGGTGGTTACCGTGACCTCTGACCTCTGACCTATGACCCTTGACCTTTGACCTTGACCTATCGCGCGTGGACTGTGTGAGACAAGCAAACCGACATATATTTCAAACCAAAATACTGCATTAAAACAATCAAAGCAATAGTCATTGCGGTGTGATTGGTTTTAATTCCGTATTATGGTTCTCATATATGTCGATGTTTGCGTCTCACCGTCCACTTGCGGTGCGCTCGAGACTAGTAATGCTTTGCTGGGGCCGTAAAAGCGGATGTTTTGCTCTCTCCGGAAGGGATTTCAACCTGCTACACTGCGTAAGTGCGCCGCCGAAGCGGGACGCACTAACTCCGTGTACAGGTATCATCCCTTCCTGCGAACGCAAAACCCGCGCCCAGCCCGCATTACTAATCTCTTGCGCACCGCCGCCGCACATAGAGGGCGTGGTCAATCAGGGGTCATAGGTAAAGGGGCGGGACTAGTAACTAGCGCGTGGGTAGATAGCGCATGCGCAGTGCGTTAGCCAATCAGAGAAGGGGTGACTTTCCAGGTCAATGCGCAACCAATCAGAAGAGGGGTGACTTTCCAGGTCAAAGCTTCGCCAATCAGAAGGGTTTGAACTTTCCAGGTCATAGCATTAGCGAATGAAAACGTGTCACGTGGGGACGCTAACATCAGGCGAGTTTGTGCGAGATTCTCGAACATAGCGTCACTTTTGGAGAGACTCTCAAAGGGTTCGGACGTATTTCTGTTGAAGGTAAGGGGCCATTATTATCATGGGGGACGTGGTTGACGATGGTTCTGTTAGAATGGGTAGTGGGATTATATCCAGTGTTAATCAGGGAAAAGGTACTAATCCTAGCAATCCGGGACATAGTAAAACATTTACACGTACGTTTAAACGTAAGTACATGAATTACATCTCGAACAACATGGATTATGAAGGGCTTGTAATGAGACCAGTAGCGGCTAGCACGCAAACGCCTAAGCCTAAGATGTTTACTTTAGACGAGGGTTGGCATTATATCCCCTATCGTAGTTTGAAGGCTAGTGTTAATCCCAGGGAATGGTACGCAGCGGGGTGTACGGCAAACTCTTTCCGAGTACTAGACATGGGTTATAAAATCACAGGGTTTACTCCTATGCAGGAGAGTATGAAGGCTATCTCCGGTACGATGACAATACAGTCAAACTTCGTCAATACGCCTGTTATGATGCACATGATAGACAGTAAGGGACTCACAGACATGAAGGTTCTGAACCACACAACGGGGAAAAATTATTATTCGGCGAATAACGATTTCGAGACATGTTGTACTAATGCCACTACAGCCATAGATGATATGACCTTGAACCGGTGTAGGTGGACGTTCGGGCGGGAGTCTGCTGCCACCCTAGGGAAAGAAACGTATGATGCATGGTCGGTCAGTACGCTGAACGATTTCGAGATAGAATGTGTACAGCCGGGGGGTGGTACGGGGTATACATACCATGCGGGGCCCGAGGGTTTGGGTAGATGGTACAGTTTGGGTTCGGGATATCCTAACAATGGGGAATACAGGATAACTAAACTCCAGTCTGAGGACGAGATCGGTATGGTAGAGGCCAGCTACTTGTCAATGAACAATAAGGACTTTTTCACATCTCCCCGTAACTGTTTCGTTAAAATACACCCATATCACGGGTCTGAGGGGCCTATTACGGTAAAGGGAATGATACATATTGAATATTTCAGTACATTAGAGTTCTCCACTGCCCCATGTAATTTCTGGCCATTCTTCAACAGAACTTCAACCGAGGTAAAATCCACTTGGGATCTAGCTCAACCACCACAGTACAACTTGAATCGTGCGCAGAGACTGACACATTGGCAGACAGCATACGTACAAGGAGCGTGGGCAGAAGGATCTAACTGGGGCATAACAATCCCCAATACAGCGCCAACTGACGACAAACATTCCCGCCGAGCACGTGGTGACGACGACGACCTTGACGAGGTCATAGACACACCTCCGGCATGTCCTTAAATGACCCTGGCCGTTGATAGGACGTAAAACATCAAAACCTTACAAGAGATCCCAGAGGGATCTTAACGCCCACCATCGAGTGACCTTTATTGGATCTTAGTAAGACTGATCTTTTCTCTGCTTTTCCTTCTTTCCCTGCTTCCTCTTAATGATTGCTGCCTGTCGGCCATCTTGTTTTTCTGATCAGTCTCAATAATGACATCGACACAAATAGGCACCATGGGCAAAGTACAGGTGGAGTTTCAGAAAGATCCCTCCAGTACTTTTCATTAAATACCGATAACGAACTTCAAATGTCAAAATCCAAAACGGCTACCTGTCGGCCATCTTGTTTTTCTGATCAGTCTCAATATTGGCATGACATGAAGAAGGGACCAAGAGGAACCTACATGTGAAGTTTGAGGAATATTCCTCCAGTACTTTTCAAGAAACACCGATAACAAGATTTTTTACGGACGAACGGACCACGGACACTTTTGTTTGTTTGTTTATGTTTTACGGCCCATCGACAACTAGGGTCATTTAGGGCTAAACAATATACTATCAATTTTTATTTTTCAAGTTAAAATCAGATAAAATATGTCATTTTTAAAAGCATTCGTATTGAAAGTTCTTTGAATGTTGAAACATCAACACTGTTTGTCTTCATCTTTCTCCGAGTCCTTTGATGTGAATGTGAATACCTGACTAGTCAGTGACTGAAGTTTGGTCTGGTTGTGGCCATGAACATGTTTGTTGTAAGCAAATATGTGTGCTGCCTCTGATGGATATTCGAGAATGTCTTTTGTAACTTGTTTCCCTTGTAGTCGTAAGAATTGTACCTGCTGCCCGCATTGCATGATCGTAAGGGACAACTGAATTTGGGATCTTATCTTTTCTCTTCTTTCTGAACAACTGTCAAGTCTCCTTGTGATAGGCCGGAACTTTTGCCGATTTATAGTGTTACCTCACTGAAGTATACTGCCGGAGACACCGAGCAGCACACCCCATCCGGTCACATTATACTGATCTCATACAATCATAAGCCATCGAGCCATGGGAAAGACACAGAAAAGACCAGCACAGGCTCGACAACCTGGCAAACGTCCGAGGCGGGCCCCAGCAAAGTTCGCGGAGGAAAATGGCACAGAGACCAATTCCGAACCACATGTTGTCGAGGAGCCGAGGAATGAGATGGCTAACATTGTGGACACGCCAACTGGATCGTCAGGTAACGGGGCCAGATTGTGTTTCAGGCCCGCTGCCGGTTGTAAGTGTGTTTGACGCCAAAAGGGTGGTAAACTGGTTGTTCAAAAACACCTCGAGTCTAGACCAATTTACAACATCAATGTTTACACCAGTGCTTTCATGAGTATAATGCTAGAAAAAGAACCCGGAAAAGCACAGGAGTTACTTAAGAATATGAGGCATATAAGGCAGGCGGCAAACAGGTCTGGTTCTTCATTGGTCAGGTACGATGAACAGTACCGAATTAAAAAAGTTAGATATCCAAGTTCTTCCTGCGGGGTAATAGATGGTGAGCTATGGGTCTCATATGTGGGCATGTGGGTGATTTGTTTTTCGATGGATTTTTTTTTACTGTATGTGATGAAGCAATAGTATTCAGTGAGGAGGACGAACGCGCCGTGGTACCGGAAAAGGATTTATCTGTGTGTGTTGAGAAGCTAACTTCGTCGGCGGAGAAACCGGAAGTATCAGTAAAGGATAAATCCAACAGCGACAAATTGGTAGACTTGATATCTGCACAGCAGAAAGAGATTGAAATGTTATCCGAGGTTTTTAATCAACGTTGGTTAGAGCCGTTGGGAACGAGATTGGTGACACGGAAAACCATTGTAATCAAGGCAGCTACTGATTGTTTGTTTGTTTGTTTATGTTTTACGGCCCATCGACAACTAGGGTCATTTAGGGCCAAACAATATTCTAACATGTTTTATTTTTAAAGTTAAAATCAGATAAAATTTGTCATTTTTTAAAAGCATCCGTATTGTATATTTACATCATTATAATAAAAGGTGGTTAAAAATGGTAAAATATATATATGTACATTATGTGAAATAATATGTACGAATAGATTATGTGAACTTTGTTATAAATAGAACGTCAAAGACAGTAACGTAAAAGACATCAAAGTCTATAAAATAGATCGATTTCTTTCAAGTAGCTAAATATTGTTTTCGAATCCACGGAACTGAAAAGGGTTTTCATATCCGGGACTCGAAAGTATTTATCACGAATGTGCTTGAAATCGGAACATTCTATTAAAAAATGCTCCACTGTGAATTGAGCATCACATGCATAACACACCGGTGGATCCTCTCGTTTCAAAAGGAACGAATGAGTAGGATATGTGTGCCCGGTACGGAGCCGAGAGAGGACTATTTCCTCTCTACGATCCTTCCGACTTGGTTTTGATGTTTTAAGTTTTGGTTGTACTTTAAAAAGTTTGTTGCTCGTCTCGAGAGACCAGCGTTGCTGGATCTCGTGATTGCAACAAGCAACAAGATGTTCCTTCTTTGCGAAAGCTTCTCGAATGAAGGTTTCTAATCTGACCGGATGGTCTACTGTTCCTCTGCGGTTTCTGAATCCACTTTGGAGTGGACTCAAAATATTATTGGATTCAAGGAACCAAACTACTCTAGTGTTTATCATCCGTTCAAGTGTTTTGCAAATGCAACTGAAGGGAGACAGAACGAGAAGAAATAACTATTTCAAACCTGGAAACATTTACAAGAAAAAGGTATAAAGGACAAACCTGTCAACACAGAGGTGACCCCGGTGCTGACCAGAAGACTGACCGCCACCAGGGTATCTCAGCTGGCGAAAACAACAAGTGTGGAAAGTCAATCCAATGTAGCAGCGGACACCGTAGACCCTGTACAATACATGCATCAACCGCCTCGTCAGACTAGGAGACTGGAATAGATGAAAACCGGATTATTGATGTCATCTTGATGGTGAAGATGTGAATGATGTCATCAATGTACACGCAGAACAATCTCACAACACTTGTACAGTAGCCGAATTCAAACTATTGTCCGAGAAGAAATGGGCCCTGGGATGAAGTTTATTTATTTGTTTATTTGTTTAAGTTTTACGGCCCATCGACAACTAGGGTCATTTAGGGCCAAACAATATACGAACATGTTTTATTTTGTAAGTTAAAATCAGATAAAATTTGTCATTTTTAAAAGCATCCGTATTGTATATTTAGATCATTATGATAAAAAAAGTTGGTTAAAAATGGTAAAATATGTATATGTACGAATAGATTATGTGAACTTTGTTATATAAATAGAACGTCAAAGACAGTAACGTAAAGATTATGTGAACTTTGTTATATAAATAGAACGTCAAAGACAGTAACGTAAAAGACATCAAAGTCTATAAAATAGATCGATTTCTTTCAAGTAGCTAAATATTGTTTTCGAATCCACGGAACTGAAAAGGGTTTTCATATCCGGGACTCGAAAGTATTTATCACGAATGTGCTTGAAATCGGAACATTCTATTAAAAAATGCTCCACTGTGAATTGAGCATCACATGCATAACACACCGGTGGATCCTCTCGTTTCAAAAGGAACGAATGAGTAGGATATGTGTGCCCGGTACGGAGCCGAGAGAGGACTATTTCCTCTCTACGATCCTTCCGACTTGGTTTTGATGTTTTAAGTTTTGGTTGTACTTTAAAAAGTTTGTTGCTCGTCTCGAGAGACCAGCGTTGCTGCCATTTACTCTGAATGGCAGAACTAATTAGAGGTTTGAAATCTGTATATGGTATTTTAATATTTGTTTTTTGCAGATTTAGAGCAAGTTTTGCTTGGCAGTCAACAAGTTCGTTGCCTTTAATTCCGACATGGCTCGGAATCCAAAGTAATGTTATTTTGCATTTTTTTAAGATACGAGATATTCGTAAAACAAGGTTTTGTATGAGTATGTTCTTTGGATCTCGTGATTGCAACAAGCAACAAGATGTTCCTTCTTTGCGAAAGCTTCTCGAATGAAGGTTTCTAATCTGACCGGATGGTCTACTGTTCCTCTGCGGTTTCTGAATCCACTTTGGAGTGGACTCAAAATATTATTGGATTCAAGGAACCAAACTACTCTAGTGTTTATCATCCGTTCAAGTGTTTTGCAAATGCAACTGAAGGGAGACAGAACGAGAAGAAATAACTATTTCAAACCTGGAAACATTTACAAGAAAAAGGTATAAAGGACAAACCTGTCAACACAGAGGTGACCCCGGTGCTGACCAGAAGACTGACCGCCACCAGGGTATCTCAGCTGGCGAAAACAACAAGTGTGGAAAGTCAATCCAATGTAGCAGCGGACACCGTAGACCCTGTACAATACATGCATCAACCGCCTCGTCAGACTAGGAGACTGAAATAGATGAAAACCGGATTATTGATGTCATCTTGATGGTGAAGATGTGAATGATGTCATCAATGTACACGCAGAACAATCTCACAACACTTGTACAGTAGCCGAATTCAAACTATTGTCCGAGAAGAAATGGGCCCTGGGATGAAGTTTATTTATTTGTTTATTTGTTTAAGTTTTACGGCCCATCGACAACTAGGGTCATTTAGGGCCAAACAATATACGAACATGTTTTATTTTGTAAGTTAAAATCAGATAAAATTTGTCATTTTTAAAAGCATCCGTATTGTATATTTAGATCATTATGATAAAAAAAGTTGGTTAAAAATGGTAAAATATGTATATGTACGAATAGATTATGTGAACTTTGTTATATAAATAGAACGTCAAAGACAGTAACGTAAAGATTATGTGAACTTTGTTATATAAATAGAACGTCAAAGACAGTAACGTAAAAGACATCAAAGTCTATAAAATAGATCGATTTCTTTCAAGTAGCTAAATATTGTTTTCGAATCCACGGAACTGAAAAGGGTTTTCATATCCGGGACTCGAAAGTATTTATCACGAATATGCTTGAAATCGGAACATTCTATTAAAAAATGTTCCACTGTGAATTGAGCATCACATGCATAACACACCGGTGGATCCTCTCGTTTCAAAAGGAACGAATGAGTAGGATGTGTGTGCCCGGTACGGAGGCGAGAGAGGATTATTTCCTCTCTACGATCCTTCCGACTTGGTTTTGATGTTTTAAGTTTTGGTTGTACTTTAAAAAGTTTGTTGCTCGTCTCGAGAGACCAGCGTTGCTGCCATTTACTCTGAATGGCAGAATTAATTATAGGTTTGAAATCTGTATATGGTATTTTAATATTTGTTTGTTGCAGATTTAGAGCAAGTTTTGCTTGGCGGTCAACAAGTTCGTTGCCTTTAATTCCGACATGGCTCGGAATCCAAAGTAATGTTATTTTGCATTTTTTTTAAGATACGAGATATTCGTAAAACAAGGTTTTGTATGAGTATATTCTTTGGATCTCGTGATTGTAAATTCTGAAGGACAGATAGAGAGTCGGAACAAATGATTGCCTTTCTAATGTGTTGTTCTTCGATATGGTCGAGGGCCAAATCGATGGCACATGCTTCCGCAGAGAAGATAGAGGCACCATCTGGTAAGCGGATTGAAGAGCAATGGGGATCGGAATAGCATGCTGCGGAGACCTTTACTCCATCTTTTGAGCCATCAGTGTAGATCTGAACATGATCAGGAAAATCTGCAATGCACTCCCGAAAAGAAGATTTGTGCTCTTCGGGTAATACACTCGACTTTGCCCTCTCATGTAGAGTAAGGTTAATATCAGGTGATTCGACAAGCCACGGTGGTACATCAGTTACGGTGTACTCGCCTATGTTGTCTAAACTTATGTCAAGTTCCTGAAGAAAGTTAGAAATTCTAATGCCAAATGTTGGTAGGAGTTTTTGGTTTTGAGTAAATATGTTTTGGTATTGCGGATTGACAACAAGGTCAAAAGCTGGATTTTTCGGGTTGGATTTCAATTGGGCGGCATATTGAAGAGAAAGCTTTTTCCTTCTGTCATTTAAGGATGGTTCATTTGCCTCATAAAGGCTCTGCACAGGTGTTGTTCGAAAAGCACCAAGTACCAGACGTAATCCTTGGTTTTGGATAGGATCAAGCATCTGCAGGTAAGAATTTCGTGCCGATCCATAAACGATTGAGCCATAGTCGAGTTTTGATCGAATAAGCGTCCTATAAAGGCGCAGAAGCATTTCACGGTCTGCACCCCAGTCAGTATGGGATAGTGCTCGTAAAATGTTCATTGTCTTTGAGCACTTATCTTTCAAGTATTTTATATGTGGAACAAAGGAGAGTTTCGAATCGAAAATTAGTCCGAGGAATTTAGTCTGCTCGACAACTGGAATTCTGATATCATTTAATGTTAGGTCTGGATCATTATGTGGTTTTCGTTTTTGGCAGAAGTGCATGCAGACAGTTTTTGATCTGGAGAATTTGAAGCCGTTTTCATCTGCCTAGACATTGTTGAAGTTGTCGTTCTATCGTGTGCATGTTCTTTGACCTATAGCAGATCAAGAAGTCATCAACGAAGAGAGACCCTTCAGTTGACTTACCGAGACATTTAGTTATACTGTTGATTTTCAGACCGAAAAGTGTTACGGAAAGGATCCCACCCTGAGGGACTCCCATTTCCTGTTTGGCTGTTTCAGAATAAGTTGAACCTACGCGAACTTTAAAATGTCTGTCAGATATGTAGTTTGCGATGAATTTTGGGAGATTCCCACTTACACCAATTTCATGCAGGTCTTTCATAATACCATATTGCCATGTAGTATCGTATGCCTTTTCCAGATCAAAGAACACAGCGACTAGATGCTCCTTCTTCGCGAAAGCTTCTCGAATGAAGGTTTCTAACCTGACCAGATGGTCTACCGTTCCCCTGCGGTTTCTGAATCCACTTTGGAGTGGACTCAAAATATTATTAGATTCAAGGAACCAAACTAGTCTAGTGTTTATCATCCGTTCAATGGTTTTGCATATGCAGCTAGTTAGAGAGATTGGACGATAATTATTTGGTTCAGTGGTGTCCTTACCAGGTTTTGGAATTGGAATAATTGTAGATTCCTTCCAAGAATCTGAGATCTTTCCTGATTCGTAGACTTGATTAAAAATACAAAGGAGACAACGTAAAGATGATTCCGGTAGATGTTTTAGGAATTGGTACGGAATTTCATCTGGCCCAGCTGCTGAATCTTGTGATTTGTTTAAGGATTCAAGCAACTCTGGGAGATTGAATGGTTTATTGTAACTTTCTGTGTTGGAGGATTTAAAATTAAGACGTTTCTTCTCTTTCTCTTTTTTATATCGTTGGGAATTTTTGGGAGTGGTTTTTGGCCGATGAGTTTTGGGCTATATTTTTGGCGAATGCATTTGCAATTTCTGATTTAGAAGAGAAAATTTGTTTTTTATTGATAAGGTGGGATGATGGTGCCGTTTTTCTTTTTAGAAACGTATTCCTTCCAGCTATTCTTTTTATCGGATTTGATAGATCGTCGAGCCTTTGCCCTCCAAATTTTAAAATTATTGTAATTTTCAACAGTTGGGGAAGTCAAAAATCGTCTTAGAGCTGCCTTTCGGCCGGATCTATTAATAAAAGATTCTTCAGATAGAAGATGAAGTTGCTATGTGCAGTGTATCAAGTGTGAGTACAAGTCTCAGCTTTACAAACTCCACAGAGAAGCAGACTCGGATAAGCCCGGACCAAAGCCAACACTGATAAATAGATATCTGCCTTCAGGACTGTGTGGACAGTCCGTCAGCAAGGTTTGGTTGGTTTATTTTGTTTAACGACCTATTAATATTTGAGGACGGCCTCCCGTACGTGCGAGATGCATGCGTGTGACGAGTGCGTATGTTTGTTTTGGGAGGCTGCGGTATATTCGTGTTAAAGTCTCCTTGTGCACTTTTGCTGATTTATAGTGCTACCTCACTGAAGCATACTGCCGAAGACACTTAGCAGGACACCCCACCCGGTCACATTATACTGACAACGGGTGAAACAGTCGTCCCACTCCTAATATGCTGAGCGCTAAGCAGGAGTAGCAACTACCATTTTTAGAGACTCTGGTATGTCTCGACCAGGGGACAGAACCCAAAGCCGAACGTTCAACTAAAGGCCAAAAGTGAGGCATTGTCAAGGGTTTGGTTTGGTTTATTTTGTTTAACGTCCTATTAACAGCTAAGGTCATTTAAGGACAAGGGAGACATCAGGAAGAAGAAGGTTTGTAAGAAAGAGAAGATAAGATCCCAAATTCAGTCGCCTCTTACGATCATGCAATTGGGGGGGGGGGGGGGGGGGGGGGGGGGGGGGGGGGAGCAGGTGCAATTCTTACGCCTACCAGCAGGGCAGTAGCACCAAAGGAGCGAGACTTCATATCAGACATGTGAACATACCTGCAGGTACCAAAAGTGGAATGCAATGACAGGCAAACCAGGTGTCACTGGAGATTACTGCCCTCAACAAAACAGACATGGATGAAAAGACTCGACTGGTTGTAAAGGACAACACCCTGAGAGGACAGGAGTTGGCGAGCTCCATCGGAATAGCTATGGATGGGCGGTACAACAATACAACATTTGGAAGCTCAAAGAAGCCCGGATTGAATGCCTCTCAGGGAATCAGCTTGGGGAATTCAGACATGCACTCCAAATAAGTGGATACTTGGACGTGCCCTCCACAACAAACTTTGCTGGACAAGCGCTTGGCTGAGAGGGAAATGGTATGATGTTGACTGTCTTGGTGGTCACCCTGAGTGCACAGTCAACACCGGCCGGTTTGACGGCCTGTCCGAGTATGCCATGGGAAACGACATTGGAGAGCAGTTGACCAGACAAGGTGTCCTTGTATAATATGTCACTACGGACGGAGATGGTACTAGCGCCCAAAGCGACTCCCATTTTTCTCGGACGTACCAGAATTATGAGGTCTCGCTCACAGGTGTTTTCCCAAGACTTGAAAGCCAGGAGCAGCATGGTCTTCAAATCCATCATGAAACAACACAATGGTGATATGGAGACCTGATGTGTTAGACACAACCGTGTCGTGCTATTCCAAGTGCAGTCAGCACTCCCGAGGTGTGCTCTGGAGATGACACTGACAACTGGTGGGTGCGCTCAATCTTCCCGAGTTGGAACAAGATACATCATCTTCAGATGACCAGATGTTGGTATTGGAGCTCCTGAAAATGAAGTTAAGCTATGAAGCTGTCTATTCAATCAGACTTAAGACATCTGCTCAGAAAACTGAGGGTTGTCACAGAAACATATAAACTTTGGACGAAATGGTGAGGGGAGACTTGACAACACCATCTTAACTCTGAACAACACGGCCGGGAAAGCAATACAACAGAAGGTCGAACACCTCAGTGGTACTCTGAGTCGGGAAGCAGGTACAATTCTTACGCAGGCCGCCATTTTCATAAAATTTTCAAATTTTCAGTTGTTAACATAGGTTTTAATGAATCTTTTGAATGAATAGAAATTCAAATGATGTTATTTATAGATAATATGCATATGTTGCCACGTGTAGAAATATTTTGATTTCAAATATTTAAGTTCATTTAAAAGATTTAATTGGATCTCGTGATTGTAAATTCTGAAGGACAGATAGAGAGTGCTGGAAAGAAAGTACATAGTATTTGAATCTAGTCTGAAGGACTTGCTTTCTTTGTATAGGACATGTGCAGATTTGTTGGGTGTATCATAAGCACCCTCTTGGCTTTCTAGCTTCATTTCACTGTGAATGTGATCGTGGACACATATTTTAAGTGGACAGTAAGCCTTCTCATAAAAAGCTACCTCTAAGGAACTAAAATGCTAGATGCAGGGATACTATTCAGTGGTGGAAGTGCCTATACTGTTTTGGATAGGTGTAATACTGCATGTATGACAGACAGGACATATAGAAGAAATACAGTTCAGTTACCTTATCCCTGCTGTGGACACATATTTTAAGTGGGCAGTCAGCCTTCTCATAAAAAGCTACCTCTAAGGAACCAAATGCTAGATGCAGGGATACTATTCTATACTATACTATTACTTTAAAACAGCTTTATGACCTTTTGTAAGGATACATTTAGGGGGGGGGGGGGGGGGGGGGGGGGGAGGAAAGAAATAAGCATAGGTGTTCCATACAAAGAAATGCAAATAGGGTACATGGCCATCAAAATATGGTAAAACACAGGGTAAATATATAAGCTAGCAAAGTTGATGTTAATACATGAATGTTTATGTTTTTTCAACCACAAGTCTTCGCAGATATATTTTCAGTAAAAGTATGTCTTGTTTTTCAAACTTATAATTGTTATTTCATACTAGGTTTATTAATCTTTTTAGAACTCTTTTTGAAACACAAGTTACATGACTTTTTTTCTTATCTTCCATTTGATTAAAAATCGAGATTTGCATCTACTGCAATCAGAAATGGTCATTTGAAACATCTCTGATGTATTTTTCATAAGATAGGAATAACATGTAGAGATCAGAAATAAAGATGGCGACAGTCCAGCACCCGTGTATTTTCCAACCTAGAAATTACATACGAAAGCTTTGGAAGAAAATAGATTTTGGCATACCATTTGACCCATTGATTTGCTCATCTAATGTCTTTAAGGTAATCAATTTCATCATTAACCAAAGTATGCCTACACTACAGTCGTATGACTTTAACATGTAACTGACATTGAATAAACAAAGCAGGAGAGGTATAGGGTTCCTTGCTGATTGCTGCACGCATGCATATACAGTAATCATTGTCCATCGAACAGGTCATGCGGGCAATTATGTTAGTGACCGACTCATATGTAGTGGCTTGCTATATATATACAGTACAAGTGCAGCCATGGGCCAGTTTAAAGTCATCTTGAACGCCCCTTAGTCTGTCAATATCTTATAGTCTTTTCTGTTTACTCGCCCCTTAGTCTGTCAATATCTTAGTCTTTTCTGTTTACTATTTGTACAAAATTTGATAATTAAATGACTTACCTGGAAGTTGAAATTTGATTGTAATTCTGTCTTTATTCTGGTTAGTTTCAAGATTCCCCGTGAGATTTTACTATATAACGACCGTCTGCATAGCGACTACCTGTCTAATGTGACTCACGACTGGTGATTTAGGAACGGCGGTCGCTAATTTGTTTTCTATAGCGACCGACCAATTTCTATCATACCTCGTTTTTTGAGTGAGGAGGAATTTTGTCCAGTCAACTCCTCATAAACCTGTGAGCTGCTTCATGTTAAACCACACAGGGATGACAAGGACCATGTTAAATGTGCATGCATGTTATTTCTCTACAGAATATTTGGTTTCCATGGTTACCAGGTTTCAATACCAATATTCTTGTGGATAACCGTGTCAAGACTTGCTTTGCTGGGGCCGTAAAGCGGATGTTTTGCTCTCTCCGGAAGGGGTTTCAACCTGCTACACTGCGTAAGTGCGCCGCTTAAGCGGGATCGCACTAACTACGTGTACAGGTATCACCCCTTCCTGCGAACGCAAAACCCGCGCCCAGCCCGCATTAGGTAGTTTGGTGCGCACCGCCGCCGCACATTAGGGCGTGGTCATCAGGAAGGTCACAAAGGCGTGGCTAGTAACTAGTGGGCGGAGTTCATGCGCATGCGCAGAGCGTCAGCCAATCAGAGAAGGGGTGACTTTCCAGGTCATAGCTTCGACGAATGAAAACGTGTCACGTGGGGACGCTAACATCAGGCGAGTTAGTGCGAGAATATCTCACTTAGCGTCACTTTTGGAGAGACTCTCAAAGGGTTCGGACGTATTTCTGTTGAAGGTAAGTGGCCATTATAATGGGGGACCAAGGCACAGTTAGAGGGGGGAGCGGGATTGAATCCGATGTTAACCAAGGTGGGGGTACTAATCCTAGCAATCCGGGACATAGTAAGACATTTACACGTACGTTTAAGCGTAAGTTTATGAATTATATCTCGAACAATATGGATTACAGTGGGCTTGAGGAGAAGATGGTAGCGGCGAGTACATTACAGCCGAAGCCTAAGTTCATGGCGTTGGACGAGGGCTGGCATTATGTGCCATATCGTAGTTTAAAGGCGAGTGTCAATCCCCGGGAATGGTACAGTGTGGGGTGTACGGCGAATGCTTTTCGTGTACTAGAGATGGGTTATAAGATCACAGGGTTTACTCCCATGCAGGAGAGTATGAAGGCTATCTCGGGTACTACTACCATACAGTCTAACTTCGTGAATCAGCCTATGATGATGCACATGATAGATAGCAAAGGTGTTACAGATATGAAGGTTCTGAACAAAGTAGCGGGGAAACAGTTTTATCAGGCGAATAACGATTTCGAGACCCCGAGTACTAATGCCCCGACAGCCATTGCTGATATGACATTGCCACGCTGTATTTGGACGTTCGGTCAGGAGTCTAGTAAAACTATGGGTAAGGAGACATATGATGCATGGTCGGTCAGCACGCTGAACGATTTCGAGATTGAATGTATCCAGCCGGGGGGTAGTACGGGGTATACGTACAAGGCGGGGCCCGAGGGGTTGTCTAGGTGGTACAGTTTGGGTTCGGGATATCCTAACAGCCAGGAGTACAGAATAACTAAGCTCCAATCTGAAGATGAGATCGGTATGGTGGAGGCCAACTACTTAACAATGAACAACAAAGACTTTTATACATCTCCACGTAACTGTTACGTTAAGATACACCCATACCACGGGTCTGAGGGGCCTATCACGATAATGGGAATGGTTCATATCGAATATTTCAGTACGTTAGAGTTCACATCTGCCCCATGTAACTTTTGGCCATTCTTCAACAGAAGTTCAACCGAGGCTCTCAGTGCTTGGCAACTAGCTCTCCCACCACAGTACAACTTGAATCGTGCTCAGAACCTCACACATTGGCAGACTGCATACGTCCAGGGAGCGTGGGCAGAAGGATCAAATTGGGAGCTAAAGCACCCGCTTGGAGCAGGTTTGGCGCCAACAGACGACCTACACAATAGACGAGCACGTGGTGCAGACGACCTTGACGAGGTCATAGAGGACACACCTGAAACACCTGAGCGAATCCCGCCAATCCCGGCAGCTCCTATCAAGGTATGGCCACACTTTTAACTGAGGGCAATGGCTTTGTTCCCGAATGGGAGACATCACAATATTATAATATCAACACTCAATTAAGACATGATCCTATACAGAACTCTTGGTATATGTTGGAGAAAAAGCCTGTTAGAATACTTGGAGATCGCAGACGCCAGTGGGTACTACGTACCGGGCAATTAAGGCCTTATGGGACTTATATCGCTCAGCCGGCAGAAATGAAACTTCAGTATGCTGACAGAACTTTTATAGATCTGAAACAATTTTTTAAAATGACTAAAGACTTACCTATCATGGTGCATGCCTACGGTACGGACACTAACGGGCCCGAGTTTAGAGTGCCGGCACACACGTCCTTCAGACCTGTCGTCGGGTATGAGGGCAATGACGACCTAGTATTTCAATACAATTGGCGCGCTCGACAATATTTTCGAATGAATTGGAATGTGGGTGTTCCAAGTATAAATCTCTCTGATGGTCCATGGAGCCCTGTTGACTTTATTTTGGTTACATTTACAGAAGCGTACCCTAGAACGGCGCACAGAACTATCAACAGACGACTGCAAACGATTGAGGGAATCCTCCACTCACACCACTGGGCCAAGTACATCACCGGACAAGAAGAAGTCGTCGCCGACAACACCCCTGACAAGTCAGAGTACCTCTGGCTCGTCGCGAATCGTAAGGTTACTCAACCCTACCACAGGCCATCAGCTATACGTTGGCCGTTCGATCGAGGACCTCCACAATCCACAACAGGACATACGGGACATCAGGGTGCGGCCAGGCCAGCCACCCCTCCAACAAAACCCACAACAACCAGCAACCAGTTCCTCCCAGACACCAGCCTCACGCCGCCGTCTACTGGAAAGCCCGCCGGAATAGCGAGATCTAGATTCCGTGACCTACATCCAAGAGTGAAAAGAACTCATAAAACTACTGCTGATCTACTATAATGGCTAATGCTACAGAAATCGTGAGCGATCCATGTGCCAGGGTATACTCTGTTATTTTACGTGATAAATCAAGTACAGATGGGAAGACTGCTAACATCAGTCCGAAGGTCATCTGGGCTGACCACCCACAGAGAGAGAATGGGGCTCCCAAAAGGGGCCGCCAGGGTGAACTATACACCACAACTATGGAGACCAGGAACAGGTACAACGACATAACTGTAAAGTTTAAGACTCCGAAAGAAATCCTACCAAATGTCAACAAGGATGCTGTGAAGGGTGTAATAACCCAGATAAAAACAATGATGAATCGTATGCCTTCGGCTATATGGTTCCACCGGGCCGGAGATGACGCGTGTGGCAAGAATGCCGCGTTCAATCATTGGCACATCCTTATGGCGCCGTTGGGGAACACTCGGCTCTCCGACTGCAGCAGCTGGAGGACCTTAGTATCAGCGTGTGGCAAAACTCAGACAAACCGAAGCAGAGCTATGGAAGTTACGTGCATGGAGCTGGAGAGTGTCCCAGGCATGATCCAGTACCTTACGATCGAGCCTAGACAGTTCATAGGAACTAATAATAAGCTCCTATTTAACATTGTTAAGAAACGCCACCACATGGTACAGAGTGGAGATACGACTGTTCTCCCATGGAGTGAGATCGAGGGTTTATCAGTTGATGAGGGGAGTCCCTCTGATGGTGAGGTGGATGACTTTCTGGCCTTGGTTGGGCTACAGGAAGTATCTACTGACGTTCAGAGGTCACAGGGGGATGACCCTTTTGCTGAGATTCTCTCAGATGATCTGACGTACGAGGGTGCGTCAAAACGTAAGGCTGCGGAGTATCCACAGAAGGAGCCTAAGCGTATGAGGGATGCCAGCTTCCTTGAGGAGAAGATGGTAGAAACAAACACGGACAATTTCATAGACTTACTCAAGTCTGTGGACGAAACTGACAAGCAGACGGTCAAGCGTGTCCAAGCCTCCAGCTATGGTGAGTCTGCCCTTAAGACTGCCAGACAGTGGATATCGACTGAACAAAAGCGGACGCCATTGGAGAAGTTGATGTCTACTCATAACACTCGTCCGGATGCTGTACATCTTACTATACAGGAGAGCTACCGCGTGATGGAGGAGTGGGCAGATGACCACGGGATGCAGTATGTTATGGAGCTATGGCTAAAGCTCTATGTCATACTGGGGTGTTTCTTGCCTAAGAGAAACATGCTTATCCTGGAGGGCGCCAGTAATGCTGGAAAAAGTTACATGACAGAGACATGGCTGAAGAAGACGATGCTCAAGATAGGTGAGGTGGTCAATGATGATAGATTCATGTGGGCTAACTTAATCTCAGCTGACGTTGGTGTCTGTAATGAACTGATGTTGGACCCAACCAATATACAAGTCCTGAAGAAACTTGGTGAAGGCCAAATCACTAAGGTTGCTGTCAAAGGCAAGGACAGCCAGGATGTATATAGAACACCACTGATTTTGACAACAAATCACCCGGTGTGGAAGTTAGCTATGGGAGAGAGAAAGACCATATTGAATCGATCATTTTACTTCGAATTGGCCAAGACAGCCCCCTGCCTGGAGGAGATCACAGAGAGCTTGAATCCGTATGCTGTGGTGGAAGTATTCCGCCATATTCGAGACAGCCTTAAGGAACTGGACATAAAGCCTGAAGAATTAGTAAATGACCAGGCTATTGACGATATCATGGATGATTTTGTCGCCCATGGCTTGGACTTCTTTTCCAAAAAACGGACAGAGAGACTACAGAAAGTTGCTGACGGACAGATGACGTACGAAAACCAGAAGATGGAACAGGCTATTTTGGAGAACGACGGACCCTGTTCATTACATTGATGAGGAAGCTGACGTGGAAATTCTTGACAAGACTGAGGGTGCGCCGGACCCGGAAGTGATGCAGAGACTGCTTGCATATTATACTGATATGTATGATCAAATCAAACGACAGTGTCAACATGGTTCCCACACTCTCACTGACCTGAGAGAGATGGAGAAGTTCAAGGTCAAAAAGGAGCGCCTACAGAGGATGATAGCTGGAATTCAATGACTTTATAACAGAACTGTGTGCCTATCAGTACAATTTATATAAAACATTTAACAAGATCTGTGACTTGAACGCTGCTAATTATGATCGCTTTGTGCGTGGTAGAGTAGGGGTACCCGTGTATCCATTTACTTTGTATTTTGTTGGATTTGACTTTGTCATTCTGGAGCCCCAGTATGACCCCAGGCCGGGAACGCGTTGCTCAGAAAATGGCGAATTATTGCCTTCGAGCTTATATTGTAATACTTGCATTAATAAAAAGTAGACTAGTTATTAGTGTATTGTTGTTTATGGTGAAAAAGGTTAAAAGGAGATCACTTTATAGAAAGGCGGCGGTGGCCGGGGATGACCCTTGACCTTTGACCTATGACCTTAACCTATCGCGCAAGTGGACGGTGAGACGCAAACATCGACAGATATGAGAACCATAATACGGAATTAAATTGCACATCTCGCTAGAATTGCAATTTTATGTAGTATTATGGTTCGAAATATCTGTCGGTTTGCTTGTCTCACACAATATTAACTATTACATATGAAATTTAAACATAATGCTCACAAGTATTATTTTATTAAACCTACAATTTGAAGTTGCGTTTCTTTTTCGTTTCAGTATATTATTATTTAAAACAAATATCCGGCTTGGGCGAGTCCGGTCGGCTCATTGTTTATCACCGGCCATGTGTTTCCGCTGCAGTGTGATGGCAATGTGTTTTGCTCGCGATCGTGTTTTCTGCGATTATGGAATACAACATGGTAACATGTTCACTAAAAACAGGTTTTTCTGGGAAAATCGGCACTGGAGGGACGGGGTAAGCCCTCTGGATGGCAGTTCTAATTCAAAATAATTTTTGCCACTTTTATGATCCGCCAAAGACTAAAACAAAGGATTTACATCATTCCATCATATGCATTTTTCATTTTCACTTCAGGTTAACTTGAAGGTGAAAGTACTTACTGATCCTGTACCAAGAAAATCCAAATATGGAACACCCTCTTCATCTGTGGATGTCATTGAGAACATTACCTTTTCAACAAAGACAATGTATTTTGCAACCAGTATGTCTTCAAAACTTGCAGCAGGCAGTTTCTGTATAATCAGAAACTGTGTAGTAGGCGATTTCATTCGTGCTACTGAGAAATCAATGGTGAGTGTTATGTCGGATTCATTTTTTGCCCGCCCTCACCACCATCATGAGATGGTGGGCTTTTTACACATCGCCCTGCACCTACCATCTGTCCCTCCATAAATACATTTTTATGTGTTTTACTCAAAAAAGTATTAATTGATGGAGTCCTTCTTAAATTTCATACACAGTTTCCCAAGTTGTTGCTATTGCGTTTTAGGAGGGTTTGGGAATGAACCGTAGGCTGACATGCATGCAGCAAACTTGGATTTTAAAATTGTTCGTGCGACTTGCACGTGTGTGGTGAGTGCGTTTGTGTGTTTTGGGAGGCTGCGGTATGTTCGTGTTAAGTCTCCTTGTGATAGGCCGGAACTTTTGCCGATTAATAGTGCTACATCACTGAAGCATACTGCTGAAGACACCCAGCAGCACACCCCACCCGGTCACATTATACTGACAACGGGCGAACCAGGCGTCTCACTCCTAATTTGCTGAGCGCCAAGCAGGAGCAGCAACTACCATTTTCAAGACTCTGGTATGTCTCGGCCAGGGGACAGAACCCAAAGCCTTCCTCACAGGGGCGAACGCTCAACTAAAGGCCAAGATCATTTATTTGAATAAGCTTTGTAGCCCTTCACCCCAGCATGCTACAGGCCCAATATCAAGTCCCTGTGCATCTTGGTTATTGAGAAGAAGTCGTTGGAAGATTATAGCCTTTTTGACCTTGAATGAAGGTCAAGGCCACACGGTGAGTTGGTCATAGATTTACCGAGCAGGAGAACGGGTATGGCTTGGTTGGAATACGAGTAACAAGTAAGAAGAGATATTGAGGTGAGGTCCATTCAGTGGGGGGAGTTCCATACAGAGTACTGGGTAATGGCAAATACTCCTAGACAGGTGTCAGATTCTGGTTTCCAAATCCTGATGATATGGAATATTTGGGTCATTGTTGGGAGTAAGTTATCTTTTACTTGTGTATAAGGGAAGTGCCTTTTCTTGTTATATATGACTCTGCTAATTGGATTAATGGACCTTGCCGCCAAAATGTTGATAAGGTAGGTTTGGTTTGGTTTATTTTGTTTAACGTCCGATTAACAGCTAAGGTCATTTAAGGACGGCCTCCCGTGCGTGCGACATGTATGCGTGTGGTGAGTGCGTATGTGTGTTTTGGGAGGCTGCGGTATGTTCGTGTTAAGTCTCCTTGTGATAGGTCGGAACTTTTGCCGATTTATAGTGCTATCTCACTGAAGCATACTGCCGAAGACACCCAGCAACACACCCCACCCGGTCACATTATACTGACAACGGGCGAACCAGTCGTCCCACTCCTAAGATGCTGAGCGCTAAACAGGAGCAGCAACTACCATTTTTAAAGACTCTGATATGTCTCGGCTAGGGTACAGAACCCAAAGCATTCCTCACAGCGGCAAAAGTGAGGCATTGTCAAGGGAGACATTAGGAAGAAGAAAGTTGTTAAGAAAGAGAAAAGATAAGATCCCAAATTTAGTCGCCTCTTACGATCATGCAATGGGGGCAGCAGGTACAATTCTTACGCCCTACCTGCCTTGAAAACTGATGTATTTAAGTCTTCAGTGATTTTTTTTCTTTTTTAACTATCATAGTCTAAAATGAAATTTTTTGAAATATTAACAGACATTGGATTTGGAGAGACTCAGGCCGGTCAGTACCTTCTCTGGTCAACCCTCCTACACGAGGAGGGGGCTCAGCGAAGACCCACAAAAGGAACCAGCAAAGGGCCCGTAAAAGAGAGAGGGAGGCCGCGTCCAGTGCACAGTCGGTTTGGTTTGGTTTATTTTGTTTAACGTCCTATTAACAGCTAAGGTCATTTAAGGACGGCCTCCCGTGCGTGCGATATGCATGTTTGTGGTGAGTGCGTATGTGTGTTTTGGGAGGCTGCGGTATGTTCGTGTTAAGTCTCCTTGTGATAGGCCGGAACTTTTGCCGATTTATAGTGCTACCTCACTGAAGCATACTGCCGATGACATCCAGCAGCACATGGGGATGGAGAGGTGGCCGAGGCCATTAACTCAGAGTTCCGGGACCCCCGGGATGTCTCCTCGGTCAGTTGGGAGTCTTCTCCATTGGAGACTCCAACTGACCATCTTGGGCAGAATACCCCCACACCTGAGGGAGGGTTACTGCAAGTCCGGAAGCTTTCTGGTCCCGGGTGGCAGTCTATGACTGCCACTTTCACCTTGACGCTCTCCTAGCTCGGACGGGGGGTAAATACTTCTCCGACCTGGAGAGGGCTGAGGATGGAGAGGGGAAGGCAGAGGTCACCTTCCTTACTCGGGGGGGGGGGGGGGGGGGGGGGAGACAACTACGCCTACCCGAGGGGCTGGCCTCTGATGGGGGCGCAGGTACAAGGGGATGCCAGGATCGTGGTATCCGTGGGCCTGCACCCTCAAACAGAGAGTCAAGAGGCCGAGTGGCAGCTTTGGCGCTGAATTGCATCTGCCAGGTGCCCGGCACCGCCGAGCTGGCGACGCATTGGCACTGCGTTACTGGAGCAGGTGCAGGAATGGGGGCGGTACCTCCCAAACCTGTACCTGGGGGTGACGGCTCTGTCCCTCAGAACCGAAGCCACTCGTCGCGCCTTGAGGAAGCACGACCCCAGCAGACTGTTGCTGGAGTCTGATGCTCCCTACCTGGTCCCCTCTGGGGCAGGGGAGGGGCCTTCAACACCCGGGCCAGCTGGCGGTTGTCCTCAATTATATTTATATTTTAGCTTCCCGTTGTTTTGTATTTTTCTGTTAGCAGTTGTTTATTAAGGGCGCACCATTCATTGACATAGGTTACAGTTAACATTCCTGAGCATTATGTATACAGTTGTTGTGCAGTATTTGTATAACTGTTGTTCGCTAATATATATCGCTAATTGGAACACGCCATATTGTACATGGATTAGGCCCTAACAGCCAGCTACTCTTATTCAACGTACATATTTCATACATCATCTTTATTTAAATAAACTAGTTAAATTTTCTCTACTTAGTTATAGATATCGAGTGATCATTTCACGTCTATGCCATTGGCGAATTGAACCTGGGTGTGTTGGCGGTAGAACATGACTGGGTGTCACCGGTTGAAACCATTCGACCTTATAAAATAGAACACCACGCGAGTCGAGGAGACACCCTTTCGTGGCATTGCCCACTGCCATACTACACTTGGAGGGTTAAGAGTACAATGGCCAAAATATTTATTTCACGGGTTTTACGTCCGCTGCCTTTCAGCTGCAGAGTAAAAGTAACCCATCACAGGTCGTCAGTGGCTCTGTTGTGGTAAGAGGACTACGAAGTATCATCTATACTAGTCACAAGGTTTTCTACAGAGGACGACTCAGTTAGTCTGAGTGTGACCAGGGACGATCGGCTAGTAAACAATCATCTATACTAGTCACAAGGTTTTCTACAGAGGACGACTCAGTTAGTCTGAGCGTGACCAGGGACGGTCGGCTAGTAGTGGGTACAGTGGGTTTACAGGAGAACAAGATGATGATGTACACAGTAGACGGCCGGGTGTTACACACATTGTGGAGGGGCATCGTCATGAATCATTGGAGACGATATGTCTTTTTCAACACCGGATTATCCTTCTCGACCAATTTGTATATAGCCGACAGGACCTGATTATCCGTCTCGACCAATTTATCATCAGTACATCACAGAGAAGACCAGAATCGGTGCTATATACAGCAGATTGGTCTCTGTGATTGAAATTTATAGAATTTTGCGTCGAAACAGTTCTTCCATCGCAGGCGTCGCTATTTTCGACTTCAAGCATTAAGAATGCTTCACGAAATATTGGAGACGATACGTCTTTTTTTCTAATAGGACGTGATTATCCATCTCGACCAAGGTAATTGGACACCTCGGCCCTGCACAATGTCGACCAGGCCGAGTTGTCGATGTAAAAGTCGGCCATACTATATTTTATCATGTTATTAAATAAGGCCGTAATAGCGGACGTAAAACCCATAAATAAATAAATAATTAAATAATGCTTATCACTAAATGCACTTGTGTAACGAATTGGACGCAATTTTGTAACGAATTCGATTGCAATTTTGTAACGAATTCAAAATGCCAAATTTTGATAAAAAAAGTTTTGAACCATTAAATATGTTTGGAAAAGTGGAAAAAACTGAATCGAACTATCGTTTCAGAAATATTTTTTAAAAATCCAATTTTTTTTTAGATCTACCTAACCGCCGTGAAATGCAATTATGTAACGAATTGAATATTTGTCTTACTTTTCCCGAAAAGCAGTTGTACAAATTTGAGAACCAATATCACGCAAATTTCTTCTCAACACATCATCAATAAGTAATTTCGAACATTTTCGCGTCCATTCCACTTTCCTATAGATTGGTTTGCTTTGGTTTATTTTGTTTAACGTCCTGTAAAAGAACGTCGTTTCCGTCACACGCGTAAGGGATTTCCCCACACGTGTGCACACTGTCACAACCCAGGTTCGGGGGATCCAGGGTTCTGTTGGTACCTTAATTGGTTATTTTTATAATAACATACGGAATCAATGACAGACTAAAAGGCCATGTAAATATATAATGTATATTTATTTGGGTACATTTGTATATAACATGCTACAGCAATTTGTATAGTCCAGATATACCTATTATACAGTGTAGTGTCCCCTAACAAGCCCTGCCTGCCTATGTATAGATTTGATTAATGACCTCCCCAGCTTCCCTCGCCAGTCTAGCTAGGTACCTGCAGCTAGCGCTAGCCCCTACACACACCACGCATACCTTATCACTGCGTTTGCCCCAGCCACTACAGGTGTATACACTACTGTTAGCCTAGGGTGGGACCTAATACTCACCCTATAGAGTAGCCTCAGGGAGGAGGGGAGCAGCCGAATGGAGGCTTTTAAGGGAGGGGAGGTGAAGTCACGGCTACATGGAAGCCTTCGACTCTCTCGAACTGTAAGGGACACTGCCTTTTATACCCCAACCCAGGGAAACCCAACTCCTACACAAAAAGGTACCTGTCTTGATCCAATGAAAAAGGGTTTTACTCCCTAACTTTGGTATACCCTAGATTGAAGTGCCCGTATGAGAGCCTACTTCCTGTAATATATACATGCTACCAATATACTGATGTATATACAGATATAACTGCTTTAAGATTTAATTCTTTTACACTCCTCCCCCCTTAAAACAAATGTTATCCGTTGGAAACATTTGCCAATGCAATGGCCCCATACATTTTCACAAGCAAAAACCTGCAAATTACACAAACACAATAACATCTATAAAATTTACCAACAATATAAAAATGGAGGGACTAATGTGTAAATGAGTAAATATCATCAATAATATGGAATACTCTAAAGACTAGAAAACAAAGAAATCTCATACTTAACAGGAATCATTATGAAGTAAAGTAATCTGTCCATACTGTTGTTCCGAGATTCTCGTATCAACGAACATAAAACTATAAATGTATCAAAATAGAACTATTATAAATGTCAACAACTTCTAATTCATGTATGCTGCACTGCGGTTTGCGATAATCTTCCCATCAAAACGGAATAACATACTTAATCAAAGTACTGGAAGTACTGTAAACGAACATTATTGTTTAATACAAAATCAGTAATCTTCTAAGTTTTAAGTTGATAAATTTACTGATATCGGTTTAGGAATTAATTGCAAATAATTTGAAATGTTTGCAGCTGTTCTGATTTGATTGTACACATGCATGTTTCTGTAAGGTCCTAATTGAAATTGGAAGTTTGTTGATCTATCTTGGATCGATGAAAATAAAATATGTCTTCTTTCTTTCGGGAAGGCATCATCAGTTATAATACAGCCAGGACTCTGTGACCTTATTGATGCCAACTACTAATATGCACTAAATTTAGGCTAGTTCCATCGTTAGTTTGGCATACATAGTTGCATTTCAACTTAATATGATGAAACACACATAAAGAATTACTGAAAACCAAAACCAGAGCTGTTAATCAAGGCCCGAATTAAGAATGTATCCTATTGAAACTGTACTCAAGCATTTATGGTACTTCAAAACAAAAAAACCTGACTCCTTTTGTTCAGGAATCATTTGATGTTAATAAATCTGTATATGAGAAGATAAACTTCTGGTATAATTACAGTATTGTAAACAATGTGATAAAGAATAACAACCAGATAAAGACTATCTTCATCGAATAATTCAGCAAACAGGAAAAGAAAACTTCAAGGTTCATTTTCAACTTCAAACCTGATCACAAAGATTACAGTCCATTCGATGGGACGACACATTCCCTATTTATTGTCCATTTCCAATGTTGATCATCCAATCATACTGAACCACACAATTCAGCAATGTAATTGCACAAATCACATCCTTTATGTGGAGAGAACATCTTTGGGGTTGTTATAAGATTCCATAACTGTATGCAAATTGTGAAGCATTCCATATCTATAACTATATATATACAGTACGTGTATATATTTACACATATCAAAATTGGAATGACACAGGAGATTTGCAAGTTCACCATCAGTCATGGGAGGTTTATGTAAAATGTTATATTTACCGGGGTAATTAGTAATTTTGAGAATATATTTATGAAGCTCTATTCTGTACATTCTACCAGTGCTTAGAGAATGGACACAATTATATGATCTCCAATGTCAAAATTAATCATATGTAAAATATTAGGGGTTTATTCGCCATTCTAGGCCTGATTGCCGTCATAGTAAAATTACCAAAATGGACTTGATATCAATATTTTTAAGAGAATGATCTATGACTTGAATATTTCATAAAAATAATTTAATTCATCGTTTATTCACTTCATTCAGATCTTCAGACACCACATAATTTGTGAAGTCATATATAGAAATATATGAACCATTTTGTTATTGATTTATAGTTCACACAAGTAAGCACTAGATGTAAGCAATAAGTATATGTACCGCTATCTACTGGCATGACTTTGAGTACAGTAGACTCCACTCGCTTTGTGGATATTGACAGGATAACATATATTTACATACTAATTCAATTTTAGAATTGTAACTGAAATCTTGTAACAGCATGGCACAAATAGTCATCTGAACATTTGTTGTATATTGAAAAAATATTTAAGGTAAATTTTCAGTTTATCAATTCATTGAATACTCCGTGTTTGAAGTATGGTGTAGTGAGAATTTCAAGTCTTGATCATGACTTGATGAAAATTTTAAATTAACAAATTATTAAAATGAGTTTGTTTGAAAAATAACACAAGTTCCACAGCAATATCATATAGAGAATCAATCACAATATATCAAAAGTTATAAAACTACAAATAACAATTAACGGCTGAATATCAAATTAAGTGAATATCACAAGTATTTTTGCATTTGTTTTTAGATAATCCGGATTTCCGTTTTCCGGCTTCAAAAAAAACGAGAAGTATTTTAATTGCCGTTATAGTTGAATTACCAAAGTGGACCTGAAATCAGTATTTTTAAAAAAAAGAATGATCTATGACTTGAATATTTCATAAAAATAATTTTATACATCGTTTATTCACTTCATTCAGATCTTCAGACACCGCATAATTTGTGAAGTCATATATAGAAATATATGAACCATTTTTGTTATTGATTTATAGTTCACACAAGTAAACACTAGATGTAAGCAGTATGTATACTGTATGTACCGTTATCTACCGGCATGACTGAGTACAGTAGACTACACTCGCTTTGTGGATATTGACAGTATAACATCTATTTACATACTAATTCAATTTTAGAATTATAACTGAAATCTTGTAACAGCATGGCACAAATAGTCATCTGAACAGATGTTATATATTGAAAAATTATTTAGGTAAATATTAACTCATTTGCTTGACTTCAATTTTCAATTTATCAATTCATTGATTACTGTGTTTGAAGTATGGAGTAGCGAGAATTTCAAGTCTTGATCATGACTTGATGAACGTTCTAAATTAATAAATTATCAAAATGAATTTGTTTGAAAAATAACACAAGTTCCACAGCAATATTATATAGAGAATCGATCACACTATTTCAGAAGGTATAAAACTACAAATAACAATTAATGGCTGAATTTCAAATTAAGTGAATATCACAAGTCTTTTTGCATTTGTTTTTAGATAATCCGGATTTCCGTTTTCCGTCTTTTAAACAAAATACGTAGGCGTATTGCATAGTAAACGTAGCCATGTCCATATGTAAAAGCTGATTTCCATCAGATTGACCATGAACTTAACACCGTCTCAGTAGTTCGTCACAATCGAAAATTTGATCGTGAATTCGGTATTTTGCAAATTTTTCCAGGTCTCTATACACACACCAAGGATTAATAAATCCTATATTGGGTCCATTCTCTCGTAAAAATATCGATTTGGGTCCACTATCGGCCATTTCGGTAATTCAACTCTAACGACAATCGGGCCGCGATTCGCAAATGAAAAATTAATTTAAAATTCGTAGACCTCTAATATTTTACATATGATACAATTAGGCATTGAAAAACATATATGTGGGTCAATTATCTGAAAATAATGCCAATTTAGGCCTATTATTATAATTAAGCCCCATTTTTCTTCGTTTCGGTTTTCCAAGTCTGCTTCACCTGTGTATGGGCGGCCGTTTTAGGATAAAATACAGACACTACTTAAGTGCAAAAACTTTTGCACTTAAGTGCAAAAAAATTAACATAATGGCAAAAAATTACATAATGGCAAAAACTTTTTCACTTAAGTGCAAAAACCACATAATGCAAAAAAACCTCTTTTGCCATTATGTAGTAATCTTTTTACATTATGTACCTGCGCACATAAGTACAAAAAAATTCTTCGTATCCCTCTCTTCAAAATGGATCGTTCCAGTAATACTAGAACTCTTTAGCACTAAACAACACAAATGTTATCCTTGTCTGCGCATGTCGGGTGACCCTTAAATACATGTACGCCATAGGAAAATATACACCATAGGGGTTTTCGCACGCCATAGCAAAATGTTAACGATATATACACAAAATAACTTGTTTTTTTGCGTTGGTCTACTTCTTTTACAGGTTCTATTTGCGTAGCCAGGATGAAGCGCTTTGCACTACTATTCGGCATACGTGTTTCTGCACGCCATAGTAAAATTCAAGAGTTGTTTCTGCAAAATCAAAGGATTTTTCAAATTGTATGTGTATTATACATGATATAGTAAAGTTTCATTAAACAAAAATGTGTATTTTGTACGAATTTCGGTATTTTTTGTCTATCGTAATTTCAGGTCAATTCAAGGGAAGTAACTCTTACAAAGTCCTCAGAGACATGAAACATAACAAATATAACATTTCATAATAGTGGACAAGATTGGAAATTAAATTTAAATACTAACTTTGACAGTTATGATTTTTTTTTATATATTACTTGCATTTTGGGAATTACTCAACAAATAGAGATTTTGACATTTTCTTTTCTAAAACACATTTGTTATCATTATTTTCCTTAAGGAAACCATGATAATACATGTATCTCTCAAGAGGAGTAGCATAGCTGCTCCCAAATACTGCAAACTTGGTCATTGCTGAGTAATAGATGAGCATGAATTGGTATGTTTCCCTGTAGGGGGAAGGGAAAGTAGAGTTTTTTGCACTTAAGTGCAAAAACTTTTTTTTTACACTTAAGTGCAAAAACCGTTTTTTTTTACACTTAAGTGCAAAAACTTTTTTTACACTTAAGTGCAAAAACTTTTTTTACACTTAAGTGCAAAAAACGTTTTTTTACACTTAAGTGCAAAAAACGTTTTTTTACACTTAAGTGCAAAAAACTATAAATTTATCCCTAGATTATCATCCCTTTTCATTATCAGGCCTTGGCGGGGGGAGGAGGCTTTTACTTTATATTTTTTACTAAGAATTTCCTGTAATTGTAAATATGTCTAAATTAATACATAAAAGCATGTGAAGTGTCCTTATTCCTTCACTGTTTACATTATTTTGGTCATAAATGTTACAGTTAATCCCATTTATTATGCTACACTCCCGGAAATGTCGATATTCGCAATGACATGTGATACTCTTTGCAAAATAGGAATATTTCTTTAATCAATACTTGGGGTGTGACATAATAATTCAACCAGCACAGTTTCAAACTCTGGTTTTCAGCTTTGCATTCAAGTCAAATGCAGTTGCATTTATTTCCACAAAAAGTAAGTATAAATTCATAGATATTTGCGTGGTAAAGACAGTACTAGGCTCTATGTAATATTACCATAACTTGTTACCAAACATATACTGGAAGACGTGGTCTACTGTAAAAAAACTTCTATTATGGTTTATATTTTCACATTGATCAATTGTACCATTTAAAACCAACAAAGCTTTTTTTTTATAATTGTTTCACTTCTATCAGCTGACGAGTCGCTCGGTTACAAGGTTTAACACGAGGTAATATAGGAGCCGCCATATTGTTTACGTATCGCTAGGGCACACTGCGACAGTATGCATGATTTGATTGGTCGATACGAAATTGATAGAACTTCGCCCATTGGTCGACCAATCATTGTACTTCATTTTGGACCAGTCGAAAAAATTACTTCGGTAGGTGAATTTCTTGTTGGAAACCGCTTCATTTTTTTGCATTTAAGTGTAAATAATTTTTTTGACACTTAAGTGCAAATCTTTTGCACTTAAGTGTAAAAAGAACATAATGGCCATTTGGCTTTTTTTGCACCTAAGTAGTGTCTGTATTTTATCCTAAAACGGCCGCCCATACCTGTGGTCCGTTTCAGTAAATATTCTCGACTTTGCCGAAATAAAAACAAGCTATATAATTTTTCATTTTAAACATGACAACTGCCGACCACACGTATCTAAAAATGTTATTGTTGATATCATCTGAATATTGCCGTAGTTATCTGTCACTTCGATTGTAAACCCATTGCCAAAGTCATGGAAGAATCGACCAATCAAATTGGTTTAACGTTTGATTTCCGTAATCTTGCAGTTACCTCCCTTACAACAGTAAATACGTTCCAAGTATCGCCTACAACAACCAATCCCGTGCACATGGCAACAAGATATTATCATTTGTATTTGATTTATTGGTCGTTTTCGTCAAAGGAAAATGGAATATGGAAATCGATGACAATGTTAACGCTATGACCAGTCGCCCTGACCACAAATGCCACCTAGTATCTACCTTTCTCGCAAACATGTACAGTAACCTATAGCATGATACAATGTATCGTCTCGTACCTATAGTATGATACAATGTCTCGTCTCGTATGCCGTTATTGATATATTTCTTTCTCTAAATTATAGAAATACTCATCTAGTTGATAATGATGTAACATTCTAGAATATATATATTACACATTTAAGTAAATCGCGGACATATTTGCAGACCTATGCTATAATGTCAGCCGTTTTGGAATGAACACGGAAGAGCAAAACTTTCTAAACATCCGGAGACAAATGCGCCTGCGCATTATTTGTTTACATAAATATATTGACCTGGAGTTATTCGCAAAGTTCAGGTTCATTTAGTCTTCACATTTCGCTAGCGTTATGCATTTCTCAAATCGTATGCATCTTGAAAACATCTACTGAATACATTTCAACATTTTCGGTAAAACTACTACATAAAACGAAGATGTTTTTGCAAGTAAATTATTTGAAGCGTAAGGCAATGGGGGCAGCCATATTTCATTGAAACAGACAGTAGATGGCGTATTGGTGAATGTGGCTACCAAATATGGTCATATTTCTCAGTCCAGTTCTTGATGGCAATAACCGAACATTAATGTTCGTTTAAAAATGGGAATGGCGTTCCGTAAAATATGTAGGTCTATAATCGTTCACACATGTACATTACATGGCAGAAAACACATCAAAGTCGAAGTCCTCATATACATTATAGGGATGCGACTCCTTAGAACGGGGGTGCCACACTGGATCGTCCTGGATTGCACCATGTCCTTGCTCATCAATAATGACCTCCTGGTCCCGTGCGACAATAACATTAACTCGCGAAACCTGTGTTAACTGAGGAGGCCCGCGTCTTCTCTCCTCAGCAGCCTTTCTTCTTTCTTCATCCCTTTCATCCGATACCATCTTGAGCGGGAGTTTGTAATGTTCCGGGGAGACATATCGATGGTTGGCTTTACTCTCACCTGCTCCAATGGCTGTTGTATTGTCATGGTGAACACGAACCAGGTGCCGTTTCACCTGACCCCTATTGGGGTGTTGAAAACTGCACTTTGGACAGGGAAACTTAATAACCTCCCTTTTGTGAGTCCTCCCCCAGTGCCTTCTCATGCTGGAATAATGAGTAAACTGCTGCTCACAACTAGGCACGGGACATGCCATTCCGGGTGTCCAGTGCCTCAGGTCGTCGTCCACACAGGCTACCTCCTCCTCATTCACTCTAAACTCCATGCTGTCTGTGAACAAATATACACATCGGTCAGTTCAATCGAAGTACTTTGATACTGTAACTATGGCGAGTAAATGGTTGGAGGTTTAATGGTCCGGCCTGACCGAGTTTGTCTTGCTATTTTCCCTTCTGGTTCAAATACCACATCGCCTAGTTCTGATGTTTCATTGTGGTCACAGGACTCTTCATCTGTCTCAAACTCATCCTCACCTAAACTATTGGATGTCTCGTCGACCATTTCAGCCCACTCTGAGGGAGTATTCCTTCCCATATAAGGTTTTAAATGGTCTACATGTACGATAATTGGCTTTGAAGCGGGAGCTCGCTGTATTTGGTAGTTAATGTCGGTAACTTTCTTTGTTACTTTATATGGTCCGGTCCATCCTTGTCCTAACTTGTTAGCCATGGCTGGGGGGTACCATCTCCAGACGAAGTCATTCACAGAAAAACTGGTTTCTTTGCATGACCTGTCGTAGTACATCTTCTGTCGACTCGCTGCCTCGCCTAAGTTCTTGTGAACAAACTCAAATGCCGTTCTCATAGCACTTTGGACCCATGCTACATACTCCACTTGACATCTATCCTCCTTGGATATGGGCGGTAACCCAACCATCAGGTCTAAGGGGCAACATGTTTCCCTACCCAACATAACTAAATTTGGGCTACAGGCCGTAGTGCTATGTCTAGTAGCTCTATAGGCCATAAGTACAAAAGGAAGGTAGTCATCCCAGTCATCCTTATTATCATTAACAAATGACGACAGCATCTGAATTAACGTCCTATTTAGTCGTTCCACTAACCCGTCAGACTGAGGCCTATAGGTAGAGGTTCGAGTCTTGTGAATACCCATCTTTCCACAAATAGCGCTAAAAAGTTCACTCTCAAATTCCCTTCCCTGGTCAGAATGTATGAACCTGGGCATCCCAAACCTGGTAAATATTTCCGTTACGAGCTTATCGGCAACGGTTAGAGCAGTGTGGTCAACCAAAGGGAAAGCCTCTACCCATTTTGAGAAATAATCTCCCACTACCATAATGTAATTGTTCCCATTGCTAGTTGTGTGAAGACCTCCCAGGATATCTACTGCTAATCTTTCCATAGGGGCACTAGTCGGTACTGAGGGACAAAGGGGAGCTTTGTGTTTTATAGGACCAGGTTTACGTTTGGCACACGACTCGCATTCCCTACACCAGTTTTTGACATCGTCGGTAAGACCAGGCCAATAAAAGCGCCTTTGCACCAACTCTATCGTCCTATCTCGTCCAAGGTGCCCTGAGGTTACTGAGTTATGGAGGTGGTGTAATATTTCATCTCTAATACAAAAGGGGGCAACCACCTTGTAGATACTATTCCCAGTGATATCCACTGAATCTATACGGCAAAGTACCCCATTTTGGTCAAAGTCTAATACCTCCCACATGTGATATAGTTTCCGTGCGTCTGGGGGAAATAATTCTACTTCGGTTTTAGGGGGCTTTCTGCGATGTCGTTCTTTGAGTGCCAAAAACTTTCCTATACTGTGATCCTCCTGTTGCCATTGTTTTAATTTTTCTGGACCCCAGCTTTCTAACCAAGCTCCAAACTCTAGTTTGTCACTCTCTGTATCAGATATATCGTCCCTGGTATCTGACTTATCATCCCACTGTATTTTGTCTCTTTTTACCTTAGAGTTATCCTTCTTGGCCCTAGTAGTGACCATCTGAATCCCGACAGGCTGATCAACATGGCCTTTGGAGGGGTCAGACACACACTCATCTACACCCTCACTATCACTACAAGTGGGACACCCTAGCTTCTTACATTTACTACAAGGTTTACGAGATAGCCCGTCAGCATTGCCATGTTTGTGCCCAGGTCGGTGCTGGACTTCTAGGTCATACAGGTCGATTACGGCCAGCCAACGGGCTAGTATACCCTCAGCGCTTTTAAAGTTCTTGAGCCAGACTAGCGACGCGTGGTCGGTTCTGAGGAGGAATGGTCTCCCCCAAAGGTAGTGTTTAAACTCCTTAACAAAGCACACTACTGCAAACAACTCTCTGTGCGTGGTACAGTAGTTCTGTTGTGCTCGATTTAAAGTCTTACTCGCATAGGCGATCACCTTCTCTTCTCCATTTTGTATTTGGCTCAAAACCCCACCGACAGCGGTATTAGATGCGTCTGTATCTAAAATGAACTTATCTTGGGACGTCGGGTAGCTCAGGATGGGAGCGGACGTCAGCGCACTCTTAAGGGTCTCAAACGACTTTTGACAGTTGTCATCCCAGAGAAAACGTTGGTTTTTGCGCGTAAGACGTGTCAGCGGTGAAGAAATGTCAGAGAAGTGATTTATGAACTTTCGGTAGTACCCGGTGATCCCTAGAAAGCTTCTAATTTCGGACACGTTTTGCGGTACATGCCAATCGCTTACAGCGCGGACCTTTTCAGGATCACAGCTTATTCCCTCGCCGGATACGACATGACCCAAATAGGATACGGCTGTCTGAAATAGGTTACATTTCTTCGTTTTTAGCTCACCTGCCCGAAGGGCAAGTGAGCTTATGCCGTGGCGCGGCGTCCGTCGTCCGTCCGTCGTCCGTCCGTCCGGCCGTCCGTCCGTCCGGCGTCAACTTTCCATTCAAGCAACTTCTTCTCAATAACCAAAAGGCCTAGAGACCTAATATTGAGCCTGTAGCATGCTGGGGTGAAGGGCTACCAAGTTTGTTCAAATGAATGACCTTGACCTTCATTCAAGGTCACAGGAGTCAAAAAGGCTAAAATCTTCAAACGACTTCTTCTCAACAACCAACAGTCCCAGGGAGTTGATATTGGGTCTGTAGCATGCTGGGGTAAAGGGCTACCAAGTTTGTTCAAATGAATGACCTTGACTTTCATTCAAGGTCACAGGAGTCAAAAAGGCTAAAAAAAAATTAGACGACTTCTTCTAAATAGCCAAAAGACCCAGGGACTTGATATTGGGTCTGTAGCATGCTGGGGTGAAGGGCTACCAAGTTTGTTCAAATGAATGACCTTGACCTTCATTCAAGGTCACAGGAGTCAAAAAGGCTAAAATCTTTAAACGACTTCTTCTCAATAACCAAGAGTCCCAGGGACTTGATATTGGGTCTGTAGCATGCTGGGGTGAAGGGCTACCAAGTTTGTTCAAATGAATGACCTTGACTTTCATTCAAGGTCACAGGAGTCAAAAAGGCTAAAATCTTTAAACGACTTCTTCTCAATAACCAAGAGTCCCAGGGAGTTGATATTGGGTCTGTAGCATGCTCGGGTGAAGGGCTACCAAGTTTGTTCAAATGAATGACCTTGACTTTCATTCAAGGTCACAGGGGTCAAAAAGGCTAAAATCTTTAAACGACTTCTTCTCAATAACCAAGAGTCCCAGGGAGTTGATATTGGGTCTGTAGCATGCTGGGGTGAAGGGCTACCAAGTTTGTTCAAATGAATGACCTTGACCGTCATTCAAGGTCACAGGAGTCAAAAAGGCTAAAATCTTTAAACAACTTCTTCTCAATAACCAAGAGTCCCAGAGGCCTAATATTTGGCCTGTAGCATGCTGGGGTGAAGGGCTCCCAAGTTTGTTCAAATGAATGACCTCGACTTTCATTCAAGGTCACAGGAGTCAAAAAGGCTAAAATCTTTAAACGACTTCTTCTCAATAACCAAGAGTCCCAGGGAGTTGATATTGGGTCTGAAGCATGCTGCGGTAAAGGGCTACCAATTTTGTTCAAATGAATGGCCTTGACCTTCATTCAAGGTCACAGGGGCCAAAAAGGCTAAAATCTTTAAACGACTTCTTCTCGATAACCAACAGTCCCAGAGACCTAATATTTGGCCTGTAGCATGCTGGGGTAAAGAGCTACCAAGTTTGTTCAAATGAATGACCTTGACTTTCATTCAAGGTCACAGGAGTCAAAAAGGCTAAAATCTTTAAACGACTTCTTCTCAATAACCAAGAGTCCCAGAGACCTAATATTTGGCCTGTAGCATGCTGGGGTGAAGGGCTACCAAGTTTGTTCAAATTAATGACCTTGACTTTCATTCAAGGTCACAGGAGTCAAAAAGGCTAAAATCTTTAAACGACTTCTTCTCAATAACCAAGAGTCCCAGAGAGTTGATATTGGGTCTGTAGCATGCTGGGGTAAAGGGCTACAAAGTTTGTTCAAATGAATGACCTTGACCTTCATTCAAGGTCACAGGGGTCAAAAAGGCTAAAATTTTTAAACGACTTCTTCTCAATAACCAAGAGTCCCAGGGAGTTGATATTGGGTCTGTAGCATGCTGGGGTAAAGGGCTACCAAGTTTGTTCAAATGAATGACCTTGACCTTCATTCAAGGTCACGTCGATCAAGTATGCTTAAATCTTTAAATGACTTTTAGTGAAAAGCCAAAGTGCAGAGAGACATTATATTGGTCCTGTAGCATGCTTTCAAATAACTGCAGGATCCATATATGAAAAGATCACTGCATTGCAGGTGAGCGATTTGGGCCCATTGGGCCCTTGTTAATTTTAGATTAGCCTTCCTTAGACAATCAAAAACTTCTCTGAGATTCTTGAGAGCTACCTCAAATGTGTGTCCAAACACAACGACATCATCCAAATAACACAAACACTTTGTCCAGTTTAGACCGCCTAAAACTAACTGCATTAAGCGTGAGAATGTCGCGGGGGCATTACAAAGCCCAAAGGGAAGGACATTGAACTCGAAGAGACCTTTATGTGTGCTAAAAGCCGTCTTTTCTTTGTGTCTTGGGTCCATTTTACATTGCCAATATCCACTAGCAAGATCTAAAGTAGAGAACCAACGTGACCCTCCCATTGCGTCTAATGCGTCATCTATTTTCGGCAAAGGAAAGGCGTCCTTTTTCGTCGCCGCATTAAGCCGCCGATAGTCAATACAAAACCTAACACTACCATCTTTCTTGGTACACAATACAACAGGGGCGGACCAGGGGGAAGAACTGGGCTGAATGATATCATCTTTCAACATCTTGTCTAGTTCAGACTCCACGATTTCCTTCTGTGCTGGCGAAACACGCCTGGCAGGAATTTTTATTGGCGCCTGATCACATGTGTCTATGGTATGTTCTATCAAATCTGTCTGTCCAAACCCTCCATGTGGACTTAAAAAGATATCCTGAAACTCAATAACTAACTCGGTGACATCTTGTTTCTCAACTCCTGACAACTCTGGGGAAAGCTTATCAATTAATGGAACCAAATGAGGAGGTAACTCTGAGTGCTCACTACAACTATCGCTCACCTCACATACCTTGACAACTCCTTGGAATTCCCCAATAACAGTATTCTGGTGTAACCTAATGTCCTGCCTACCAAGATTAAGGACAGAGAAACATGTCTCTTTGCCTTCTGTTGCAACCAATGTCCTTGCCATACTCAATCCTTGATTCGCTAGAAACTTACTGGGTTCCACCAATCCCTCGGGGGTGGCCACTGGCCTATCTAAATATCCACGAATGTGAACCTCTGAACTAGCTGGAATAGAGACTGCCTCGCTAAGTCTCACGTGGGCACACTCATTGTACCCATCCACCGCCAGGTTTACCCGTTGTCCTTCTAACTTTAGAGCATTATCCACGAAGTCCAAAACTCCACCATGCTCAGAGAGGAAATCTACCCCTATAATCCCCGACAACTGGTCTAGGTGCGCCACTATAGCCTCATGCTTATATACCACTTTGCCCACCTTAAAACTAAACCTAGCCTTCCCCGCCACCTTCAGAGTATCACCAGACGCAGAATACAGTAGGATGTTGCTACTCTTTAGTTCTGGCCTTTGGCTTTCCGGAAGTGAGAAGTAAAAATCATCCGTAACGATTGTGACCACTGACCCAGAATCAACTAAGTATCTACAACTCCTATCCCCTATCATTGCATCAAGGAATAAACAACCGGCCTTAATTGAATTAAGCCTGATCTCGGTAAGCCCTTTAGACACTACATCAAAATTATCTAATAAACAAGCGTCAGGCGTGGTTGAACTTTCGGGCACGAGTCCAACCACTTCTAGTTTTTTTGTTCGGTCGCTTCTTGTCTATTTTCTATCCGTCTCGGATTTGGACACTCCCTCGCATAATGTCCCGACTCACCACAGTTGAAACAAGTCCCATTCATAGGCCTGTTCCCGCGATTCCTATCATTTCCACGGCCACGACCTTGTCGGTTAAAGCCAGAGGAATTTCTGCCTCTATTTGCTTTCTGAAATTCTTCCTTGATGTCCTTTAATCCGTCCAAAAGCAACTGAGCTAAATCTTGCATGTTATTTGCCTCGTGTTTTACACCTAAAACCGGTGCTTGTTCAATCGAGTCAACGTACGCTTTTGGCTTTTTGATGGTCAAAGCCTGTTCGTTTTCAAAAGCCTCGAATTCAATAGCCAGCGTTATAGCTGCCTCGAGAGTAGTTGGATGTTTGACCTGAACATGCTTTTTCATTTCGTGGCTTCGGAGCCCATGGATGAACTGATCTATGATGTTTACTTCGCGAGCCTTCGGAGACATATCCGGAAATGACAGCGCAGCAAGCCGTCTCAATTCTAATCCATATGAGTTTATGCTTTCTTTCTCTTTGTAAGATCTGTTTTTCAGCTGACACCTATAGGCATTTTCTCTCCCGGGAGGCGCGAACCTTTTCGCTAAAATATCCTTAATTTGCGCGTAATTGCCTAACTGGGACATGGTCAGGTCAGCTAGAATTTTCTGTGCCGCCCCTCTAAGACTCATGGCTAGCTGCTGGGCTTTCTCATAGTTACCCCAATGGTTCCAGTTAGAAACCTGCTCAAAATGTATGATGTAATCATTGAAGTCTGTCGACCCATCATAGGTCTGAGGGTCTTTTTGTTTCCTATGTCGAGAGAATGGCTGCGTTACATTTCCTACTGACGGAAGCCTATCCGGAAGTTTATGAAATTCATCTACCTTTCCGGTATTGCCATTTCCTATCGAGTTATCTACAACCTTTGGTGTACTAGTCTGGATAGCGCTCGGCATGATAGGACCCCACTCAAACCCTACCGATTCCTGTCCTTGTAACGGGGTGTCAACTACACCAAAGACATCCTGCATATGTAGGTCATTATCAAATGTACCCCGATTGCCATGTTCCACAGCCTCAAAATTAACTGACTTTGTAGGTATTTCTCTAAAATTACCTTCATTTGACAGAGGGTTACTCAACTTAGGCCTGGCCCCTATTCCTAGTGCTTGATAACTGTTGTCCCTAACCTCAAATGTTTCAGCAAAGGGGTTTAAGTTACAGTTTCCCCCGAAACCTTGTAAGGGAACTCTCCTGTGAGAATGCCAAATATCACCCCTACCCTGGGACATTGTAGTTCTAGTTGACATTGTGGTGACAACAGATGATGTCGTGTTTGTTAGGGGAAATGCTGTTGCCAGTGTGAATGGGCGCTTATCAACATAACTTCCAAACGAACTGGGACCCGTAAGGCCAATTAATCTATCTGTCATGATTCAAAAATCAAAGTTAATAAAAAAAACAATGAGGTAAATGCTCTTAGAAAAATAAACTTACCAAAGAAACGAATACCCAATAGATTTCCCTGGATCCTGGTCACATAGCACCAGTGTAAAAGAACGTCGTTTTCGTCACACGCGTAAGGGATTTCCCCACACGTGTGCACACTGTCACAACCCAGGTTCGGGGGCTCCAGGGTTCTGTTGGTACCTTAATTGGTTATTTTTATAATAACATACGGAATCAATGACAGACTAAAAGGCCATGTAAATATATAATGTATATTTATTTGGGTACATTTGTATATAACATGCTACAGCAATTTGTATAGTCCAGATATACCTATTATACAGTGTAGTGTCCCCTAACAAGCCCTGCCTGCCTATGTATAGATTTGATTAATGACCTCCCCAGCTTCCCTCGCCAGTCTAGCTAGGTACCTGCAGCTAGCGCTAGCCCCTACACACACCACGCATACCTTATCACTGCGTTTGCCCCAGCCACTACAGGTGTATACACTACTGTTAGCCTAGGGTGGGACCTAATACTCACCCTATAGAGTAGCCTCAGGGAGGAGGGGAGCAGCCGAATGGAGGCTTTTAAGGGAGGGGAGGTGAAGTCACGGCTACATGGAAGCCTTCGACTCTCTCGAACTGTAAGGGACACTGCCTTTTATACCCCAACCCAGGGAAACCCAACTCCTACACAAAAAGGTACCTGTCTTGATCCAATAAAAAAGGGTTTTACTCCCTAACTTTGGTATACCCTAGATTGAAGTGCCCGTATGAGAGCCTACTTCCTGTAATATATACATGCTACCAATATACTGATGTATATACAGATATAACTGCTTTAAGATTTAATTCTTTTACACGTCCTATTAACATCTAAGGTCATTTAAGGACGGCCTCCCGTGCGTGCGACATGCATGCGTGTGGTGAGTGCGTGTGTGTTTTGGGAGGCTGTGGTATGTTCGTGTTAAATCTCCTTGTGATAGGCCGGAACTTTTGCCGATTTATAGTGCTACCTCACTGAAGCATACTGCCGAAGACACCCAGCAGCACACCCCACCCGGTCACATTATACTGACAACGGGCGAACCAGTCGTCCCACTCCTTGCATGCTGAGCGCTAAGCAGAAGCAGTAACTACCATTTTTAGCCCACCATCATCAGATGGTGGGCTATTCAAATCGCCCTGCGTCCGTGGTCCGTCTTCCTTCCGTCCGTCCCTCCGTCCGTCCGTAAACAATTCTTGTTATCGCTAATCCTCAGAAAGTACTGAAGGGATCTTTCTCAAATTTCATATGTAGGTTCCCCTTGGTGCCTAGTTATGCATATTGCATTTTGAGACCAATCGGAAAACAACATGGCCGACAGGCAGCCATCTTGGATTTTGACAATTGAAGATTGTTATCGCTATTTCCGAGAAAGTACTGAAGGGGTCTTTCTCAAATTTCATATGTAGGTTCCCCTTGGTGCCTAGTTATGCATATTGCTTTTTGAGACCAATCGGAAAACAACATGGCCGACAGGCAGCCATCTTGGATTTTGACAATTGAAGATTGTTATCGCTATTTCTCAGAAAGTACTGAAGGGATCTTTCTCAAATTTCATATGTAGGTTCCTCTTGGTTCCTAGTTATGCATATTGCATTTTGAGACCAATCGGAAAACAACATGGCCGACAGGCAGCCATCTTGGATTTTGACAATTAAAGTTTGTTATCGCTATTTCTGAGAAAGTACTGAAGGGGTCTTTCTCAAATTTCATATGTAGGTTCCTCTTGCTGCCTAGTTATGCATATTGCATTTTGAGACCAATCGGAAAACAACATGGCCGACAGGCAGCCATCTTGGATTTTGACAATTGAAGTTTGTTATCGCTATTTCTCAGAAAGTACTGCAGGGATCTTTCTCAAATTTCATATGTAGGTTCCCCTCAGTGCCTAGTTTTGCATATTGGGACCAATCGGAAAACAGCATATGGCCGACAGACAGCCATTATCGCTAAATCTTAAATTTTATATTTAGGTTCCCCTTGTTTGAAAAGTACTAGCTATAGAGGGCGGTTTCTGAATTTACCCAGATTAGTAAGACTTAGAGGAAGGGAAAAGTAGAGAAAAGATCAATCTGACATGGAACCTATGAAGATGATTCAATGGTGGGCGCCAAGATCCCTCTGGGATCTCTTGTTAAAGACTCTGGTATGTCTCGGCCAGGGGACAGAACCCAAAGCCTTCCTCACAGGGGCGAACGCTCAACTAAAGGCCAAAAGTGAGGCAGTGTCAAGGGAGACGTTAGGAAGAAGAAAGTTGTTAAGAAAAAGAAAAGATAAGATCCCTTACGCCCTACCTGCAGGGCAGCTTTCCTATAGAAGTTTTACCCTATTTTTCGATGCCATTTAGATTAAATGATTATGTTGCACGTTTGTGCATTGTTGTATTGCAAAGAAAACAACATAAAACATTAAATAAAAGCCTAGCCCTGATAATGTGCAATACTGTGTATTTGCCCTTAAATAGAAACAAATTAAGCTTTATCCAATATTTCACGTTGTTTTCCTTGCAGTATTTAAGTTATTTCTCCTTTGGAGGTTAGGTCAAAATAATCATTCAGAATTATAAATAAAAAGGGTTTTTCTTTCTAACAGTGCTTTTATTTAAAGACTGTTTTACAATCAAAAATGAACGTTATTATTCATTCCGCACGTACTGGAGAAGACTGTTTTACAAGCAGAAATGAAAGTTAGTAACCATTCTGCATGTTAGGCGGAACGAGTGCCGAGTAGATGGTGTACAAAAGACCATTCTGAAGATTGTACATCATCAGCTGCTGGACTTCGTCCTGACGGTACATCAGAAGGGTTCCATACCCCCTAATAATAATATCCTCCAGGTAGTGGAATTCATTTTCAGAGCAGAAATGCCTAGCATTGGTGAAATCCAGATTGGAATCATACATTACTATTGCTACCGGATGGGCCATCTTGATGCTAATGAATACCCTTTACTTCTGAAGGGTATACCTACCTGCAAAAAGGAGACTCCTAAAGGGAATACCTACATGCAAAAAAGTGATATGCACACATTCATTTGGAGATTAAAATGGGTTCCCGTTGAGCTATTGGAAAAATAAAATGTGCTTTGTAAAGCTGAGACAGTGTAGTGTTGTTGTATGATATCATAATATACATTTGTATAATATGTTATTTAGATATTTTAAGTTGAAAGGGAATTATCTCTAAAAGAAAACGAATTCGTTACATAATTGCACATGGTCAGGGTTAGATTTTTTTAACATCGATAACTGTTTCTTTTTATTTTAAAACACGAAAGATAAGTTTTATTAAACGTTTTCTGTTATTTTCTACATCATCTGCCCTGCAGGTAGGGCGTAAGAATTGTACCTGCTGCCCCCATTGCATGATATCGTAAGAGGCGGCTAAATTTGGGATCTTATCTTTTCTCTTCTTTCTTAACAACTTTCTTCTTCCTAATGTCTCCCTTGACAATGCCTCACTTTTGGCTTTTAGTTGAGCGTTCGCCCCTGTGAGGAAGGCTTTGGGTTCTGTCCCCTAGCCGAGACATACCAGAGTCTTTAAAAATGGTAGTTGCTACTCCTGCTTAGCGCTCAGCATATTTGAAGTGGGACGACTGGTTCGCCCGTTGTCAGTATAATGTGACCGGGTGTGGTGTGCTGCTGGGTGTCTTCGGCAGTATGCTTCAGTGAGGTAGCACTATACATCGGCAAAAGTTCCGGCCTATCACAAGGAGACTTAACACGAACATACCGCAGCCTCCCAAAACACACATACGCACTCACCACACGCATGCATGTCGCACGCACGGGAGGCCGTCCTTAAATGACCTTAGCTGTTAATAGGACGTTAATCAAAATAAACCTAAACCTAAAGTACATCATCAGCTGCTGGACTTCGTCCTGACGGTACATCAGAAGGGTTCCATACCCCCTAATAAAAATATCCTCCAGGTAGTGGAATTCATTTTCAGAGCAGAAATGCCTAGCATTGGTGAAATCCAGATTGGAATCATACATTACTATTGCTACTGGATGGGCCATCTTGATGCTAATGAATACCCTTTACTTCTGAAGGGTATACCTACCTGCAAAAAGGAGACTCCTAAAGGGAATACCTACATGCAAAAAAGTGATATGCACACATTCATTTGGAGATTAAAATGGGTTCCCGTTGAGCTATTGGAAAAATAAAATGTGCTTTGTAAAGCTGAGACAGTGTAGTGTTGTTATATGATATCATAATATACATTTGTATAATACATGTATGTTATTTAGATATTTTAAGTTGAAAGGGAATTATCTCTAAAAGAAAACGAATTCGAATTCGTTACATAATTGCACATGGTCAGAATTAGATTTTTTTAACATCGATAACTGTTTCTTTTTATTTTAAAACACGAAAGATAAGTTTTATTAAACGTTTTATGTTATTTTCTACATCATCTGCCCTGCAGGTAGGGCGTAAGAATTGTACCTGCTGCCCCCATTGCATGATCGTAAGAGGCGACTAAATTTGGGATCTTATCTTTTCTCTTCTTTCTTAACAACTTTCTTCTTCCTAATGTCTCCCTTGACAATGCCTCACTTTTGGCTTTTAGTTGAGCGTTCGCCCCTGTGAGGAAGGCTTTGGGCTCTGTCCCCTAGCCGAGACATACCAGAGTCTTTAAAAATGGTAGTTGCTACTCCTGCTTAGCGCTCAGCATATTTGAAGTGGGACGACTGGTTCGCCCGTTGTCAGTATAATGTGACCGGGTGTGGGGTGCTGGTGAGTGTCTTCGGCAGTATGCTTCAGTGAGGTAGCACTATAAATCGGCAAAAGTTCCGGCCTATCACAAGGAGACTTAACACGAACATACCGCAGCCTCCCAAAACACACATACGCACTCACCACACGCATGCATGTCGCACGCACGGGAGGCCGTCCTTAAATGACCTTAGCTGTTAATAGGACGTTAATCAAAATAAACCTAAACCTAAAGTACATCATCAGCTGCTGGACTTCGTCCTGACGGTACATCAGAAGGGTTCCATACCCCCTAATAATAATATCCTCCAGGTAGTGGAATTCATTTTCAGAGCAGAAATGCCTAGCATTGGTGAAATCCAGATTGGAATCATACATTACTATTGCTACTGGATGGGCCATCTTGATGCTAATGAATACCCTTTACTTCTGAAGGGTATACCTACCTGCAAAAAGGAGACTCCTAAAGGGAATACCTACATGCAAAAAAGTGATATGCACACATTCATTTGGAGATTAAAATTGGTTCCCGTTGAGCTATTGGAAAAATAAAATGTGCTTTGTAAAGCTGAGACAGTGTAGTGTTGTTATATGATATCATAATATACATTTGTATAATGTTATTTAGATATTTTAAGTTGAAAGGGAAATATCTCTTAAAACGAATTCGAATTCGTTACATAATTGCACATGGTCAGGGTTAAATTTTTTTAACATCGATAACTGTTTCTTTTTATTTTAAAACACGAAAGATAAGTTTTATTAAACGTTTTATGTTATTTTCTTTACAATATTTAACCTATTTCAATCTAACCGCCACGACATGCAGTTATGTAACGAATTTGAATGGGTGGTCTGTAACGGGGGGCATTTTTCTAAAAAAAACTAATGCGACGAGATTTTAATGAAAACAAGTGTGGAATACCTAAAGCCAATAAAAAGGATGAAAAATATGCAAAAAGCTTTTCGATTACTTGAAAAAGGACAAACTTATTAGTCAATGAAATTATGTAACGAATTCGAAAAAAACATCGGGGTAAGGTTTTAACTGTGAATATTTTCTTACTTTACGCACGGAATACTTTTGTTTTGTTAAAATGAGTATATCTACAAAAAGAAAATATCGAAAAACAAACATTTGGACCTAACCCCGATAGTTGCAATTTTGTAACGAATTCCTCGTGGGCATATACATTGGAGAAATTTTCGACGATTTTTTTTTTCTCCGTTTTAAAATCTGTTTGCACACGCTAAAAGAACACAAAATGCACATTCAGAAAAACTATAGAAACTCAAATAAAACACGTTTTTTACCCTAACCACACGCATATGAATTTTCTATCTATTAGCAAATTAACTGATCTAAATAAACAGTTCTTACATTGAATATCTTGATTAAAATACTTCAGATATTGTGTACATTCAAAATGATGCAAAAAAATAACAAACAAATGAAAATGAGTGTCAAATTTTATCGTATTTCTAATGATTTTTTTTCAAATGTAAGAGTTACCTCCCCTTATCACACAAGGCCTGTTTTAATTAAATTTCAATTAAGAATAAACTGTTCTATGTACATGAAAATTATTTTATGCATTTGTAAATTATCTTTGCACCAAAATACTATTAAAATCAAGTGAAGAAGTAATAAAACATTAAATGAATACTGAGAATAAAACAAATAAAAAAGTAAAAATGCACATTATCTAACCGCTGAATTCGTTACATAATTGCAATTGTTCGCGGTTAGAGGCAACATGGCTGAATATTGCAAGAACAACGACGTAAATCATTCTAATTAAATTATACACGTTGATTTTAAACAATAATACATAGTTATTGCTGTTATAAAATCTAACCCTGAACCCATCAGGGTTAGATTTTTTAACATTATTAACTGTGCTGTGTTTGTTAAATACACGATAGGTAACTTTTATTTAATGTTTGCTGTCGTTTTCTTTGCAATATTAAGACGTTTTGAGTCTAACCGCGGTGAAATGCAATTATGTAACGAATTCAAATTCGTTACATAATTGCGGTTAAAGTGAAATAGTCTTAATATCGCAGAGAAAACAAAATAAAACATTAAATACAAGTTATCTGTAGTGATTTAACATAAAAATAAACTGTTATTACTGTTAAAAAATCTAACCCTGACTGTGCAATTATGTAACGAATTCGAATTAACAATAACTGTTTTTCTTGTTTAAAACACGACAGATTACTTGCATTTTATGTTTAATTAGGGAAATAAATAGAATATAGAAAATTATTTATTATATTTGAAAAGCAAAAAATTTAGTTTTCTGTAATAGGGAATATTAATTTGAATTTGAAAGCAACAATTCGGTTTGTGTTGTGTTAACTAATAATTTGAAGTGAACATATTATTAATTGAGTTATTAAGAATTGTACCTGCTGCCCCCATTGCATGATATCGTAAGAGGCGACTAAATTTGGGATCTTATCTTTTCTCTTCTTTCTGAACAACTTTCTTCTTCCTAATGTCTCCCTTGACACTGCCTCACTTTTGGCCTTTAGTTGAGCGTTCGCCCCTGTGAGGAAGGCTTTGGGTTCTGTCCCCGGGCCGAGACATACCAGAGTCTTTAAAAATGGTAGTTGCTACTCCTGCTTACTGCTCAATATATTTGGAGTGGAACGACTGGTTCGCCCGTTGTCAGTATAATGTGACCGGGTGGGGTGTGCTGCTGGGTATCTTCGGCAGTATGCTTCAGTGAGGTAGCACTATAAATCGGCAAAAGTTCCGGCCTATCACAAGGAGACTTAACACGAACATACCACAGCCTCCCAAAACACACATACGCAGTCGCCACACGCATGCATGTCGCACGCACGGGAGGCCGTCCTTAAATGACCTTAGCTGTCAATAGGACGTTAAACAAAATAAACCAAACCAAACCAAGCACACAAGCTAGCCGGGCTTTGGGACACTGAGCTCTGTTCTTGGCAGCATCGTCTTGCTGTAGAATCTGACTTGGAAAAACAGCTTTTACAGCAAATAGGATACATCCAGGACACACTCGACTTATGCCAGGATAGTGGTGTTTCCCTTGCTGACTTGTGTTTGAAAAAGAAGATCGCCAGATTGAGTTGAGATACCTACGCACAACAATGCACAACGGTTATTATTTCGTTGGGGACAATGTTGACATGGTAACCAAAGTGAGGCATATGACAGTCACAAACACAAAGATCAGCATATGTATCAAATGTGTGCATATGAGAACCGAGTCAGTGGCAACAATTTTGACGATTCATTCCCTCTGCAGAACGCAAACAAGGCTGCATTTTCCCAAGTGATCCCCAGCGAGACAGACAAACAGATCATGTTTGAGAACTTCTCATTTCTTGTGGCTAAAACTTGGGGAAAGTATATACCATATTTTACCCCATTCACAGCTGGACTACCATATTTCATCATGCATCCATTTATTGAGGAAACCTAAACTAAAACCAAAAGGGTAAGTTTCAGCTTATTTCAATTATATTAATAATGTACTGTCAATAATTTCGAATGGAATGGATGGTCAGAATATGTATATGAAATAAAATAAAAAAATTCTGATGCTTTTTATAACTTATATATACGTTATTGTTTTTATTTTGAGCACAGGTAAATATGGGTGTTTTGAAGAAAATGAAGCGAAACATGATGAAATTGATATCTGCCAATTCCTCAACAAATATGTACCCAGCAGTGCAGGTGCAAATTCAGGCCCGGTCAAAATTTTGAGTGGTGGTGACTACCTCACGTTTGAGAGAATTTAGCTTGGCAATTCTTAAAAAAACAACTTAGGGTCTGGTGGCCAGTCTAGTAGATAATATACAGTATTGTGTACTTAAGGTGTGTAACCTTTTTTCTAGTTTCATAAAACAAAACTTTTGTCAACAGGTTGGCCAAACCTAAACTGACTATTTGAATTGATATTCAATCTTTTTAACACAATATGATTGCATGGTATACATGTCTGTAAATATCTCCATAAATCTTCCACAACTTTACAAATTATAACTTGTACACTTTCAGGTATTTAGTAAACGATAACATTGCATATAATCAATAAAAAATATATTCACACATTTTCTCCATGCTGTAACTGACTAGATATTTTCTTTGACTCAAAACATACTAAAGAACAAAATAACCTTTGACTTTGTAGTTCAAAATAACAGTTCAAAGTTTTTCTGACATCACTGTCACATCAGGAACAGTTTGTATTCTGTAGAAAGTTTCCGCGTCCAAAGCTCGCAACGACCAAGCATTATAGGAAACTGGTTTTCCATATTGGTCATATGTCAAACGGTTTATGGGTTTTCGCGCTCGCACACTTCTTCGCGAATCAGAACACGATGCGTCATCTTCACTTTCAGACATTACCGTTTCTGGCCGTCTAGGAATCATTTGGGATGATTCAGCATCTCTATCCTTGTTTACAGACAATTCACTGTCACTATTAGGAATGTCTGTTCGACGTTGACGGTTCCTTAGCACTGTTTTCAACACAGTTTCACTGTCTGTTGTTTCGGCTAATGATTCAGACCTCTACATTAGTTTTCCCATCCTTGTTTTGCAAATTATCATTGCATCTCTCTGAAAAAAAAATTCTAATGTAAAATCTTTATTTCCTAATTTCATTCTTTGGTAAACAAAATCAAACATAGATGCAAATTATTAAATGCCATTTGACAGAAATATTGGCATCATTTGTCAATTAGCAAACTGAGCTGTAAAAGAATTCCTTTTGATAGACAGAGGTTATCTGCAGTGGGTTCCGTTCTTTTCCATTTAGAGTTACAATGTATACTCTATTCCTTTTTGTTGTATTTCATTAGTGTCGATATTAAATGAATGCTCAAATCTATTACTGGAACTCCAAAAAAAATTCTCCCAACAATGTTTTATTAGCTCACCTGCCCGAAGGGCAAGTGAGCTTATGCCATGGTGCGGCGTCCGTCCGTCTGTCCGGCCGTCCGTCCGGCGTCAACTTTTTCATTTAAACAACTTCTTCTCAATAACCAAGAGGCCCAGGAACTTCATATTGGGCCTGTAGTATGCTTGGGTGAAGGGCTACCAAGTTTGTTAAAATAAATTACTTTGACCTTCATTCAAGGTCACAGGGGTCAAATACGCTATAATCTTCAAACGACTTCTCAATAACCAAAAGCCCCAGGGACCTGATATTGGGCCTGTAGCATGCTGGGGTGAAGGGCTACCAAGTTTGTTAAAATAAATGACCTTGACTTTCATTCAAGGTCACACGGGTCAAATAAACTATAATCTTCAAACGACTTCTTCTCAATAACCAAGAGGCCCAGGGACTTGATATTGAGACTGTAGCATGCTTGGATGAAGGGCTACCAAGTTTGTTAAAATAAATGACCTGGACCTTCATTCAAGGTCACATTTGTCAAATAGGTTATAATCTTCAAACAACTTCTTCTCAATAACCAAGAGGCCCAGGGACTTGATATTGGGCCTGTAGCATGCTAAAGTGAAGGGCTACCAAGTTTGTTAAAATAAATTACTTTGACCTTCATTCAAGGTCACAGGGGTCAAATACACTATAATCTTCAAACAACTTCTTCTCAATAACCAGAAGACCCAGGGACCTGATATTGGGCCTGTAGCATGCTGGGGTGAAGGGCTACCAAGTTTGTTAAAATAAATGACCTTGACCTTCATTCAAGGTCACATGGGTCAAATAGGTTATAATCTTCAAACGACTTCTCAATAACTAGGGCCCAGGGACTTGATATTGGGCCTGTAGCATGCTAAAGTGAAGGGCTACCAAGTTTGTTAAAATAAATGACCTTGACTATCATTCAAGGTCACATGGGTCAAATACACTATAATCTTCAAACGACTTCTTCTCAATAACCAAGAGGCCCAGGGACTTGATATTGGGCCTGTAGCATGCTGGGGTGAAAGGCTACCAAGTTTGTTAAAATAAATGACCTTGACCTTCATTCAAGGTCACATGGGTCAAAAAGGTTATAATCTTCAAACGACTTCTCAATAACTAGGGTCCAGGGACTTGATATTGGGCCTGTAGCATGCTAAAGTGAAGGGCTACCAAGTTTGTTAAAATAAATGACCTTGACTATCATTCAAGGTCACATGGGTCAAATACACTATAATCTTCAAACGACTTCTTCTCAATAACCAAGAGGCCCAGGGAATTGATATTGGGCCTGTAGCATGCTGGGGTGAAGGGCTACCAAGTTTGTTAAAATAAATGACCTTGACTATCATTCAAGGTCACATGGGTCAAATACACTATAATCTTCAAATGACTTCTTCTCAATAACCAAGAGGTCCAGGGACTTGATATTTAGCCTGTAGCATGCTGGGGTGAAGGGCTACAAAGTTTGTTAAAATAAATGACCTGGACCTTCATTCAAGGTCACATGGGTCAAATAAGCTATAATCTTCAAAAGACTTCTCAATAACCAAGAGGCACAGGGACTTGATATTGGGCCTGTAGCATGCTGGGGTGAAAGGCTACCAAGTTTGTTAAAATAAATGACCTTGACTATCATTCAAGGTCACATGGGTCAAATACACTATAATCTTCAAACGACTTCTTCTCAATAACCAAGAGGCCCAGGGAATTGATATTGGGCCTGTAGCATGCTAAAGTGAAGGGCTACCAAGTTTGTTAAAATAAATGACCTTGACTATCATTCAAGGTCACATGGGTCAAATACACTATAATCTTCAAACGACTTCTTCTCAATAACCAAGAGGCCCAGGGAATTGATATTGGGCCTGTAGCATGCTGGGGTGAAGGGCTACCAAGTTTGTTAAAATAAATGACCTTGACTATCATTCAAGGTCACATGGGTCAAATACACTATAATCTTCAAATGACTTCTTCTCAATAACCAAGAGGTCCAGGGACTTGATATTTAGCCTGTAGCATGCTGGGGTGAAGGGCTACAAAGTTTGTTAAAATAAATGACCTGGACCTTCATTCAAGGTCACATGGGTCAAATAAGCTATAATCTTCAAAAGACTTCTCAATAACCAAGAGGCACAGGGACTTGATATTGGGCCTGTAGCATGCTGGGGTGAAAGGCTACCAAGTTTGTTAAAATAAATGACCTTGACCTTCATTCAAGGTCACATTTGTCAAATAGGTTATAATATTCAAACGACTTCTTCTCAATAACCAAGAGGCCCAGGGAATTGATATTGGGCCTGTAGCATGCTTGGGTGAAGGGCTACCAAGTTTGTTCAAATAAATGACCTTGACCTTCATTCAAGGTCACATGGGTCAATTAGGTTAAAATCTTTAAAAGACTTCTCAATAACCAAGAGGCCCAGGGACTTGATATTGGGCCTGTCTGTAGCATGCTTAGAGCAAAGAGCCAAGACCCGATCTTAGGCCAATAGTATGCTGGAATGAGGGACTAAAAAATATATTGACATGAATAAACTTAGCTTACTCTGATATTTGAATAAAGTTGTTATCAGCATAGTATCTGTAGAAATGACCTCAATCAACTGCAAATTTGCTCTAGAGCCAGGTGAGCGATACAGGCCCATTGGGCCTCTTGTTAAATTCGTAAAGACATGGAACAATCAGATTGTTCATAAAATACAACACATTTTAAAACCTACACATTTTAAAACCAACATGTGACCAATGAACTGCCATCACTCTCTTCATTAGCCATTCCTAAATAAGAATATATACTTATGAATATTCATTAAAAGTTTGTTTGTTTATGTTTTACGGCCCATCGACAACTGGGGTCATTTATGGCCAAACAATATACGAACATGTTTTATTTTTAAAGTTAAAATCAGATAAAATTTGTCATTTTTAAAAGCATCCGTATTGTATATTTAGATCATTATGATACAAAAGTTGGTTAAAAATGGTAAAATATGTATATGTACGGATAGATTATGTGAACTTTGTTATATAAATAGAACGTCAAAGACATCAAAGTCTATAAAATAGATCGATTTCTTTCAAGTAGCTAAATATTGTTTTCGAGTCCACGGAGCTGAAAAGGGTTTTCATATCCGGGACTCGAAAGTATTTATCACGAATGTGCTTGAAATCGGAACATTCCATTAAAAAATGCTCCACTGTGAATTGAGCATCACATGCATAACACACCGGTGGATCCTCTCGTTTCAAAAGGAACGAATGAGTAGGATATGTGTGCCCGGTACGGAGCCGAGAGAGGACTATTTCCTCTCTACGATCCTTCCGACTTGGTTTTGATGTTTTATGTTTTGGTTGTACTTTAAAAAGTTTGTTGCTCGTCTCGAGAGACCAGCGTTGCTGCCATTTACTCTGAATGGCAGAACTAATTACAGGTTTAAAATCTGTATATGGTATTTTAATATTTGTTTGTTGCAGATTTAGAGCAAGTTTTGCTTGGCGGTCAACAAGTTCGTTGCCTTTAATTCCAACATGGCTCGGAATCCAAAGTAATGTTATTTTGCATTTTTTTAAGATACGAGATATTCGTAAAACAAGGTTTTGTATGAGTATATTCTTTGGATCTCGTGATTGTAAATTCTGAAGGACAGATAGAGAGTCG